>NC_041390.1:378100009-378100684 GCF_002162155.2 Triticum dicoccoides | reverse complement strand
GAGGCTTCTTTGAGAGGAGCTCCGGTCTGTAAGAGGCATATAATAAAACTTGCGCCAAAATGGACGAAAAAATTCCTCGACATATATGTGCCATGTCGTGGCACCATGCCAGGTTTCATGATTTTAGGGTGAGTTTTGGATTTACGGTGATTTGAAAACCGAGATTCTTCTCACGAAATGTTTTCAAATAGCACACGGCTCACTCACGAAAGCCATGTGCCTAACAAACCGTGGGCGATGCCCCCTCCCCCTGCTGTGCGCGCGATCTGAGTCGTGCGTTCCGATTGGCTAGAACCCAAACCCCACGGATTGTACGTTTGCACCGTTGGATGCTCCCAGATTGAACGGCAACCCTGAGCCCTTTCGACAGCACATGCAGTACATGGGTAAGCATAGTGTGCATGCATCATGCTAGCTCACGCTTCCTTATCTACTAGGTTTTCTAGGTAGGCTACCGTTTCTCGGCACTCCTCTCATTGGTTTCCCGCCTCTTCTCCCATCGTTTTCCCGCTAATAGTGTCAGTGCTCATTGAAGGCTATCAGCGACACACCAGCCATGTAAATATCCCACACAGTTTCTAAAAGCACAAATGTGTGTGATAGGAGGGAGTAGCTCCCATAGGGTGACCAACGTGAAATGCCTTAATGCCAAGGAGGCAATTCTTATCAGCAAGG
>NC_041390.1:378086712-378099783 GCF_002162155.2 Triticum dicoccoides | reverse complement strand
GCGGCTTCCCATCCGCTAGCCTAGTCGAATAGAACGAAGAAGTTAAGCGTGCTCGGGCCGGAGTAGTCCAAGGATGGGTGACCCGGTGGGAATTTGCATATCTCAAGCTTCATTTAAATGGACACGGTCATTATAGAGATATATTATATCTCTATAGTGACCTATCATGGCAATTATATAAACCTTGGGATCCTTGTTTTGCTAATTTGTAGACTATATTTTTATGGGTTATTTTTTCCTCTAAAAAATTAAAGAATGATTGACTTTACCTGTCATGGCGATTATATAAACCTACTATCACTACTGCAGGATGCTGTTAACATGACACTACGATCAGAGACCCTTCGACGAAACTATGTGCGATGCAATAATCGCAAACGGTGGTGTAGAAAACCCGTCAAAAAGCTGCAATACATTTGCGATGACGGATGCATCAAACACAGTTCGGATTTTAGTTGCGGGTGTGATGCAGGGCATACGGTTCAGTTTAATTAACTGTTTGCGATGAGGAGGAACAAAAGAAACGGGCAGCGAGATGAAGGTGTGTGCTATATACAGCATACAGTTCACTCGGATGAACTGTTTGTGATTAGGCAACACAAAAGAAACGGGCACCCAGATGAAGGTGTATGCGATGTACATCATACGGTTCACTCGTATGAACTGTTTGTGATTAGGCAACACAAAAGAAACGGTCAGCCAGATCAAGGTGTGTGCGATATATGGTGCAGTTAACTCGGCCTTGTCGTTAGTGTGTGACCTCTGTGCCAACCGTTCGCTCCCCACTAGCCTCTTCTTGCACTGTGGCAACCGTCCACCGCCTCTTTGCCTTCCCTCTTAATTTGGAACTACTGTTGCATGCTCTTCCTCCCCCCATTTGCCTTCACCCTTCCTTCTGCCATTGTTTGATCATCTTCTCCATGGAGGGAGCAGGCCGGAAATGACCCCGTTATTCTTGCCCCGATTTGAAAGATGACGTGTTGGAGGAACTCATTGATCGGTGCAATGTCATCACCTCTGCTAGCATGGCAGGTTCGTTTAAGACCATTCTCGACTCAACTAATAACATCATTATAAGCAACCCAAGGGTCCAGGATCGGTTTGATCTCCCCTATCTTCTTCGCCGTGACCCTGCTGACTAGCGCAGAGACGACGGAAGCCTTTCCTTGTGCAAGTTGATGTCGCTTGATAATGATATGTGTGATGTTAAGATTCCATCGCTTGAGGGCAAGGATTGGGCAGGCGCAAATGGAGATTGGGTTGTTTATATTGGGTACAACTGCGAGTGGGAACTTGTGAATGTGTACACTCGTCACCGGGTTCCACTTCCAAAAATCTCAGACTACCCAGATGTTGAGTACACCGGTATTCACGTGAGTTCAAATATGATCATGGTGATTGTCATCTATGGAAGATAGCAATTTGTCGAGTTCCCAACCGCTCTTGGGATTACACGAACTATGAAGTTATTGCTATCTTTGACAAGCTTGTTGCCATCCTTACTTGTATGCCTCGATGGAGATTGCTCAAAAATCAATTTCTATACATGGATAAGTACTGTGATGGTGATGCAATTCAATACGAGGGTCTTGTGTTTGCTGCCACCACTCATGGCTCTATTTTTGCATGGAATCTTGATGCTCTTGGTATGTTTGTCTCCCATCGTAATTATAATTGTTTCATCCACATGCATGCGGGTTAGCTAGTTTCCCTTTACAAATGAACCTTCTTGTGTTTCCAAGGTCCCGTGAACATTCCACCACCTATACTTGAAAAAATTTATAACCAAGGAGGAGATGATGATGCTGATGATCACGAGCATGAGGATGAGCAGGACCCATATACTGAGTGGCGCCTGGCAACCTATTCTGATGGATCGCCTCTTCTTGTCTGTATAAAGGGCACTGCTGATGTTACTAAGGAAGCAGGTGTTGTCTCGCATGGTTGCACTCTCCGGGCCTATTCCAACATCAGTTGCAGGGTATTCAGGATGGATACTAGTGTACTAGCACCAACACCTTCTCCCCGGTTCAGTATTTCTTCCTTGGAAAAAATTATCCAATGATGGTGGAAGGCGATCCAGCTGCTATTGACAGAACGTTACTACCATTTATGAGAAGCAACTATATCTATACCTTGGACATTGATATGCTTCCCTACTATCCCAATATGGGTCCTAACATAGGCCACTTTAGCCCAGATGATCAGTCCTGCGTTGGTCTCGAGATTGAAAGTAGTTGGCCCTTCCTAGAGAATCACTACTAGTTCAAAGCAAGCGTTTCCAACGCCGACGAGTGATTGAGCTGAAGTTCATTTCATCGCTTTGTTATTTTTTGTGTGAGAAAAACTTTACTTTACTATAATGTTCTGCTGGAAATGATCTATAATCCAACATGTATCCTCGTTGTCGTTGTGGTTTGATGACTTGTTGTAGACTTGTTGTATGTAATCAATGGTACATTTGCATATGCGTCCATCAACTCACGCCTGCTAGTGGTGTCCATATGAACAGTACTAGTGATTTAGTTGCAAAAATTAGATAGTGCTAGTGCTTTTTAGCTGCATATTTTGACAAATCACAGTGTTACAAGGTTGACAAATGGCAATGTTACTAGATAAAAAAAATTCAATATTTCCAGTTTGACAAATGGCAACATACCCAAAATGGTAGATGCAAATCTTACCCAATTTTTTCTACGTGGTTGCACACGAGTCATCCAAAACAACCGTTTGTGTTGAAGGGATGCACAAATCCTACACTGCGAGGGAAGACCATAGCTCTCACTTTGCATATGGGTGTTCTATCTAAAATGTTTGCAATCAAGACCTGCAGAAATCCTGCTCGACACATTTTCCCTTAGCTTCCTGGGGAAGCAATCGGTTTGCATACAGACATTCTAACTAAAACGTTTGCGATGAGTGTTTTCTATTTAAAAACCATTGACATTTTTTCAAAAGAAAATTGTTTGATAAGTCTCTACATTAAGAGAGAAAAATGCAAGTTTGTTCAAACCATATCTTTAATTTAGTCACACTGTGAATTTATATTCATATGATCGAGCATTGGAGATACAGTATTAAACCCCAAAAAAACTATTTCCGGTGGCGGAGGAGGCAGCGTGCCGCGCCATCATTGTTGTTGTCGTCCTCCGGGACGCCGTTGTTGAAGTCTTCAAGGCAGCACAAGATGTTCTTCACTTGTAAATCAAACATCATGTCGTCGCGCGATCGACGGGTGGGGCGCGGGAGGACGGCAATTGGCGCCGCTGAGAGGTAGCGGTCGACGGCAGTGTCCCACGCCGCTAAGGAGGCGCGCGCATGGGCATGTGCACAGCTGGTGCAGCCAAACGCACGGGGACCAGTGCCACGGTAGGTGGAGGGATGCGCATGGGCAGGGGCATAGGCGCGGCGGGTGCAGCCAAATGCACGGGGGCCGGTGCCACGGGGGGTGGATGGGCGTGCATGGGCACGGGAGCTGGCATGTAAGCGAGCACGCGTTGGTCCACAGAGACCTCACTGAAGCCCGTGGCTTCCAGCTCTGTGATAGTGCTTGGCGACCAACCCGTGAATGCTACGGGGATGGTCACTGGCGCGGGCGCGGGGATGGCAGCTGGGACGGGAGCGAGCGCAGCAACCGCTGCGACCAGCTCATTCTGGGACATGTCCATGAGGCCCCATTCCTACTTATTTTCTATCTCCTCTGGCTCAGAGTCGACTTCACCAAACTTGAAGACTAGTGGCAGATGATCATTCTGTTCCATGTCGTTGGTGGGGGTCTGCGGGAGGGAGGGGAATGTGAGGCGAATAGTAAGGTCGCTCGTATTAAATAGCGGCTCGGGCGCCATTAATGGAGAGGAAGGCAGGTGTCCATGGAAGTCAAAGGGCTCGCTTCCTAGTGAGCCTGCGTAGCGTACAACTCACACGCTTCCCGGTGAGCCTGCGCATTAGAGGACAGCTTGTACGCCTCTCAGTCAGCCTGCATCCCGGACTCCGCTCGCATGCCTCCTGTTCAGTCAAGGTCAAGCATCTGTCCGCACGTCACCTCCTATAGCCATTAAAATGAAGACATGTGGCATCACGTGAATGGTTAACAGAATGCACATGATTTGAATTACACAAATGTTTGAGATATTAAAGTGGCAACAATTTTTTCAAAATGCCTTTGTTGGCTGTTATTCGAGTGCACCTTCTCTCAAAATGGACACGAAAAATACCACTATAGGGTGCCATTCCATGATAGCATACCAAGTTTCATGAATTTTAGACGAGTTTTGGATTTACTAGAATTTAAAAACAAAGTATCTCAATGTTTTGCCGGGAATCAATGGTGCCCTAGTTTTTCAAATTCATTCTCATTTCTTGCATGGGACCTAAGCATGCACCCAAGGACACCGATTTGATTTTTCAATGAATTTATATGCATTAGAGCATGTGCATCTAGTTCAAATTTGAATTATGCACATAAAGGCATTAAAAACTCAATTAATGGATAAAAATGTCCAAATGAACCCTGAAAATCCCAAAAATTTACACAACACTCCTGTTGTTCTATGTTGATAAGAGAACTTTTTTGAAAGTAATGAGAGGCAGTGGATATCATTTCGTCCCCAAAGGTGGGATGTTCCCTACCAAAACTATCAGGCTTGTTGTGAGAAGCTCTGGTTTGTGAGAAGCATATCCCCAAACCTGCCCCAAATGGGACAAAAAATTACCACGGCATGTTGATGACGCTCCATGATAGCATGCCAAGTTTCATGAATTTCAAACGAGCTTTGGATTTACTATACTTTAAAACCAGGTATCTCAATGTTTCCGGCAGAGTGACCGTGGCAGGGTGTCTGACATTCATTCCCATTTCTTGCATGGGTCCTAAGCATGCAACCAAGGGCACATATTTGAATTTTCAACCAATTTATATGCATTAGAGCAGGTGCATATAGTTCAAATTTCAATTATGCACATAACGCATTGAAAACTCAATTTATGCATAAAAATGTCCAAACGAACCCCGAGAAATCCCAAAAATTGACACAACACTCCTATTGTTCTATGTTGACATGAGAATTTTTTTTAAAGCAATAAGAGGCAATGGATATCGTTTCATCGCCACATGTGGGACGTTCCCTACCGAAACCACCAGACTTGTTGTGAGAAGCTCTAGTTTGTGAGAAGCATATCCCCAAACCTGCCCCAAATGGTTGTTAGGTTGGTTGGAGTGAGCATTTTCCAGTTATCGAGAAGATGCCTTGTTTATATGTATTTGGTTCTTAGTTTGGTTGCAGTGAGCATTTGTCCAGTTATCAAGCAGATGCTTGTTTATCCGTATTTGTTTGTTAGGTTACTTTTTTAGCATATTTCCAGTTATGAAGCAGATGCCTTATTTATCTGTATCTGCTTGTTAGGTTGGTTGAAGTGAGCATTTGTCCAGTTTTCAAGCATATGACATGTTTATCTATATTTTCTTGTTAGGTTGGTTGTAGTGAGACTATGTCCAATTTTCAACGGCTATATTTGGTTGTTATATGATGACCCACAAGTATAGGGGATCTATCGTAGTCCTTTCAATAAGTAAGAGTGTCAAACCCAACGAGGAGCAGAAGGAAATGACAAGCAGTTTTCAGTAAGGTATTCTCTGCAAGCACTGAAATTATCGTTAACAAGTAGTTTTCTGATCAGGTAATTTGTAATGGGTAACAAGTAACAAAAGTAAACAAGGTGCAGCAAGGTGGCCCAATCCTTTTTGTAGCAAATGACAAGCCTGGACAAACTCTTATATAAAGGAAAGCGCTCCCGAGGACACATGGGAATTATCATCCAACTAGTTTCATCATGCTCATATGATTCATGTTCGTTACTTTGATAATTTGATATGTGGCTGGACCGGTGCTTGGGTACTGACCTTCGTTGGACAAGCATCCCACTAATGATTAACCCCTCTCGCAAGCATCCGCAACTACGAAAGAAGAATTAAGGTAAACCTAACCATAGCATGAAACATATGGATCCAAATCTACCCCTTATGAAGCAACACATACACTAGGGTTTAAGCTTCTGTCACTCTAGCAACCCATCATCTACTTATTACTTCCCAATGCCTTCTCCTAGGCCCAAACAATGGCGAAGTGTCATGTAGTCAATGTTGACATAACACCACTAGAGGAAAGACAACATACATCTCATCAAAATATCGAACGAATACCAAATTCACATGACTACTTATAGCAAGACTTCTCCCATGTCCTCAGGAACAAACATAACTACTCACAAATCATAATCATGTTCATAATCAGAGGGGTATTAATATGCATAAAGGATCTGAACATATAATCTTCCACCGAATAAACCAACTAGCATCAACTACATGGAGTAATCAATACTACTAGCAACCCACAGGTACCAATCTGAAGATCGGATACAAGAGATGAACTAGGGCTTGAGAGGAGATGATGTTTGCTACCTCTTGGGCATGCGTTGGTTTTCCCTTGAAGAGGAAAGGGTGATGTAGCAAAGTAGCGTAAGTATTTCCCTCAGTTTTTGAGAACCAAGGTATCAATCGAGTAGGAGAGTACACACAAGTCGCCTAGTACCTGCACAAACAAACAAGAACCTCGCAACAAACGCGATAGACTGGTTGTCAATCCCTTCACGGTCACTTACGAAAGTGAAATCTGATAAAGATAATAAGATAAATATTTTTGGTATTTTTGTTGTATAGATTGGAAAGTAAAGATTGAAAATAAATAGTAAACTAGAATTGTAGATCGGAAACTTATATGATGTAAAGTAGACCCGGGGGCCATAGGTTTCACTAGTGGATTCTCTCAAGATAGCATAAATTACGGTGGGTGAACAAATTACTACCGAGCAATTAATAGAAAAGCTCATAGTTATGAGAATATCTAGGCATGATCATAAACATAGGCATCACGTCCATGTCAAGTAGACCGAAACGATTCTGCATCTACTACCACTACAAAAAACTCTTCCGTGATGATACATGTTTGTCATAGTAGGTCAGGTTTTCTTTCATGCATGTACATCCATGACAATTTTATGACCGAATCAAGATAGTCATACCAGTGCTGTCGTACAAGTGTTCCATGACATTACCAAAATTATCATCACGGAAGTGTCCACTTGCATGACGATAAATCGCGCGTCATGGAAGTGCTTTCGTCAAGGGTGACCGACACATGGCATCCACTGTAACGGAACACCGTTAAGCTACCGGGTCCGTTTTTGGATCCGATAACCCGTTAACAACCCCGACCAATGGGGATTTTCCACGTGTAAGAGCATCATTGGCTGGAGGGAACACGTGTCGGCTCGCCGTTGGGACAGATGTCATCCACTCATTGGACCCAAAGCATCTATGATACGTCGACACATGGCATGGCCCAACAGAGGCCCATTCCTGTGAAAAGGCTAGCCTGTTTGACTTGGTCAAAAGGTGGCGGGCCAGCCCACGGTAAGCTTGTTAACGGCCTGTTCGCATACAGCCCATTTACAGCCCGCTAACCCAGGGCCCGTTTACGGCCTATCCGAATTAGGCCCTGTAGCGTCATCTGGGCCGTCCAATATAATTCCATCCCGTTTTAACTTCCGGCCCATGTATGGCCCATGACGTCTTTCGGCCCATATGAGGCCCTTAGTAACCCTCGGCCCATTAACGGTCCGTGGTAAAACTGGCCCGTAATGAACAGTGTATCACTTTATACCCATTAACGGCCCATTATTTCATTGGGCCGTTTCCATCCCATGTTATCTTTCGGCCTTATCAGGGCCCATTTATTCTTGGGCTCATTTCCAGAATTCGTTTACTTTCAGCCCGTTACTATCATTTTCTGCTTGTGGGCCAAATTCAGCCCGTGGTTACAGTCGGCCCATTTGTGGCCCGTTAATACGTTGGGCCGTTTTCATAGCGTCATCAAATACGGTCAACTAACGATGACCCGCTATGGTCGGCACATGAACGGACGATTTCAACACTAGCCCATTTACGACCATAATGTGGTCTGTTATTGGCTCATGTTTGGCCAACCGATCATACGACCCGTAGAAGGCCCATTGATGATACGGCCCGTAGAAGGCCCATTGTGTCTACGGCCCATATAAGGCCCATTGTTTCTATGCCCCGTAGAAGGCCCATTGTTTCTATGGCCCTTAGAAGGCTCACTGTTTCTACGGCCCGTAGGAGGCCCATGTTAACTACAGTAAATATGTAGCCCATGGTTAATGTGGCCTAGTTTAAAAAATAGGTTATTGCGGCCACTAGCAAACCGCAGAAAAAGAAATTCACTGACTATAGGAAAACAAATAAAAGAAGACAATAAGGAAATAAATAGGCAAGCAACTTACGCTAGGCTATCACGGCTATTACACATATTACATCCACTTGGCATCAAAGTTTGCCACCAGTGCAAATATAGGGAACAAAGCAGCATATAAACGCCATAGCAAAACAAGTCCAGAACTGAAACCACTTCAGAAGAGCTCAAGAAACAATATCATGGGTACCCATAATGCTAGCAAGATGCTTAGCAAGCATATTAACTTTCTCTTGTTTGGCGCTTAAATCCTCCAAGACTTGATGTTGCACCAGAAAGTATGCATCTAAATTCTGTAGGGACTTCCTCAGTCCTTCGGCTTCCTGTCGCATAACATATGATCGATGTCTTTCAACTTGAAGTTGAGACTCAAGAAGCCGAACTGATTCAGGCATCAAGTTCGGAGAGCTGGTGCCAGCAGTAGTAGCTAGTAACTCGAACACTACATCAAGACATGACTTTGGGGTTGTCTCAGTGTCTTCAATATAGTTTTTATCAGCTTTCTTGGAGACCAACAGGGATGTCTCACTATCTTGAACCTTATCTGCATTACTTCCTGTACCATTGCATAACAGGGTACTCTTCTCTAATATTTTATCCGCATTCTAAAAGAGAAACAAACAAACACATCACAGGTTTACAATGTAGTATATGAAACTCATTTTGGTAAACTAGTTCAGTAGTAAGGTGGACAGGATAACACATGAAACAAACATATATCTATGTAGTATGGTCACTGTATGGTCTATATCATTCTAGTTTATGTTGCCAAATCAAGATAGATATAGTTTGAATCATATCTATTTAAGACAAAGAAGCTTAGACAGAATATAAGTGTGGGAAACTACACAACAATTACAACACTTGTAAGGTGAATTCCATGAGAATATAACTGTTTATTCAATTGAAAATGAAATCAACATAGAGCAATTTACATCAGCAAACACATTAAAGAAACAGGTTTAAAACATACCTATTGCACCATTGGAGTTTCAATTGCATCCTTCAAATTTGAAATTAGTTGTATGAGTAAATACAGTGATGCAAGATCAAAGGAGTATGAACCATAGATACGGAACATGACCTGAGAACAATTCTTCTTCTCCTCTAAGCATTGACTTGGGGTCAGGAGTGGTGGTCCTCATGCTTTGGGCACTATAGTTGCCTTACTAACTGCTCGTGTTTGGGTGCTCTGTGGTTGAGACGGTGCTGTGTCAACGGGAACTGGGTTACTTGCGACTGGGGTTGGGGTTAGAAGGGGTTTAGTTGGTTCTTTGTCCAACTGGGTAGGGGTACAATCTGCGTGAGTCTGGGTTATGTGTGGTGGGGCTAGTTCTTGAGCAAGTACAACCGTGGCTCTATCTCCATCGACAAGTAGCACGATCTTTTCTAAAGATTGTGTTTTTACTCCCACAGATACTGCCATCACCCCCTCTAATTGAAATGGCTGATAAACAAGAAAAGTAATTGAATGTACAGACATTGTTAGATAGACATGTGCAATGGCGAGTAGGGAAGAAAACAGGGCATGAAATAATTCACATTTATGTTCTCTAACCAAACAGAATTACAGGACATAATTTCACATATATGCTGGCTAATTAAACATGATAGCATGACACAATTTCACATGTATGATGGCTAACTAAACAGGATAGAATGACATACTTCAAAATATGATGACTATGTAAACATGATGACATGATATAACTATACAATGTGTCTATTAAAATGGTTGGCTTGCCGTAAATCACAAACATGTCGTCGATGGAAACATGATGGCATGATATAATTCACGGATAGAATGACATAATTCAAAATATGATGACTATGTGAACAGGACGGGATGATATAACTATATTATGTCTTTAGAAAATGGGTTGGCATGCCATATTTCAGATACATGCTGTCTATGTAAACATAATGGCATGATATAGTTCAAATATATGATTTATATACTAACTAAGTGAGCAGAGGGCAATCGCATATATGATGTGTCAACTAAGGAGATGGCATTCAATATCGTGTATATGATGTAAAAATTAAGCATTGCAATACAACATATGCATGATATGAGTAATATAACCCTGCCAAGTTTGAGCATACACCTCAGGGGGATAATAGGACTGGTCATCTGCCTCTGAATCCTCCTCTGAAGAGCTATCTGTAACCAGCAAGATATATGCTTCACCAGGTAGCATTTTCTGCTCTGAAGACCTTGTTTTCACTCCAGATTTCTCCATCACCAATTCAAATGGCTGATGCACAGGAAGAGCAGTTGAAGATACAAACATTGTCGACAAAAGTAATGAGAAATACAAAAAAGGACGGCATGATATAATTCACATATATGACGCTTGGCTAAACAGCATGGCATTGCATAATTCACATATATAATGCCTTGCAACAAGATAGCATTGCATAATTCACATATATAATGTCTTGCAACAAGATGGCATTGCATAATTCACATATATGGTAATTAGACACTAAATAGGTGGCATTCACACAAAGAATGTCTAAACTAAGCAAATGACATAGCAATGCAAGATACCATACGCACGATATGAGCAACATAACCCTGCCAAGTTAGAGCATGCATCTCGGGGGGGGGGAATAGGACTGGTCATATGTCTTAATCTTCCTCTGAGGAGCTATCTGTAACCAGCAAGACATGCGCTTCGTCAGATAGCATTGTCTGCTCTGAAGACCTTGTTTCCACTCCAGATTTTTCCATGACCGTGCCGAATGGCTGATGCACAGGAAGAGTAATTGAATGTATTACATTTTTTGACAAATTTAACACGTAATAAAAAATGATGTCATGATCTAATTTAGATATAAGATGACTGGCTAACCAGGGTGGCATTGCAAAATTCACATATATGATGCCTGGCTAAACAAGATGGCATTGCATGATTCACATATACGATAAAGAAACTAAACAGATGGCATTGACACAAAGCATGTCTAAACTAAGCAAATGACATCTTTGATGTATACAGTAAGCAATGCAAGGCACCATATGCATGATATTACCAACATCAGCATGCCAAGTTAGAGCGAAGACCTCATGGGGTAAATAGGAGTGGTCTTCTACTTCTGAATCCCCCTCAGAACAGTTATCTTCCTCTTTATTATGATCCGAAAATGGGTGGAGGGGTGCTGCCTTTGCACCCAACATGGAGCGACATCTGCATGAAATTTTATTGCCACACAAGGCTCGCCTCTTTTTCTCTACATGTTGAGTTCCATTGTGTATAATAACTGACATGCATAGGAATAAAATATAGTGAGATTATGTAAGGAGTGCATGCACAAATCTAGAGTGATGGTAGCAAACTGTGCATAGACCCAAAACAAATGATATCAGGCAGATAATAGCTTTAGTTAAAAATACAGATAATGGCTCCTTAAATGTTTGTTTGCACCCAACATGAAACTCATAGTAGACACCCGAGATTAACCAGATAGTAGACAGATAGTACTGATTGCTGCCCCAATATGTATGCCACAACCATTTAAATACTCAAGTTTCAGCATAAGTTTGGACCTAACTCGGAGTCTAATAGGTGAACACGACAATAAAGTAGCATGTCATCATCTTAAGCTATGCATAACGTAAGCAGACATGAAAGAGTGTGACCTCTCTTGCGGACTCGTGTAGTCCTCAAGGTCATCTACTCAGTTGATGATGGTAATGCAGTTGCCATGGCTACCGGCGGCGGGGAAGAAGATCTGAGGCGGCAAAAGACAGTCTGGAGAGTGGATCCCTGCTATGGTGAACTCTTCCATCATTGGAGCAGCTGAGCTGGGGTGGAACACAGCACCACAGGAGCAGGACAAACCACACAAGGTTTTCTTTGACACATATCTGTAACAGAAGTAATTGTGTAAGGGCTTGTTTGAATTTGAGGATTCTAACAATGCAGGGATAGGAAATAGATAGGAATTTGATAGGAATGCACGTGCAAAATAGAGAATTTAAAAATACAGGATTTCTGCCCATCTGTGTGTTTGGTTCACAAGAATTGGAAGATCACAGGATGCAAAGAAGCATGGTGAGATTAAGTCAAACCACAAGAAGTGTACAACCTATTTGGCGAAGCCATGTCGATCTCAATGTGATTGGGTTGGACGGTGAGGATGCTCTTGCTGACTTGGCTGTCGGAGGAGGGGAAGAAGATCTTAGGCGTCTGGAGATGGAGCCTGAGGTACTGCTCCGCTGTGATGGAGGGTTTCGTCGTTGGAGCAGCTCCGGTGAGTTGTACAACACCGAGGCTGAAGCAGGACAAGAGAGACAATGTTAACCTGAGTGGAATTCTAATAGCATCTCCAATAGATGAAGTAAAATACATAACCACAAAGTTCTAGATGTATACATCAACCGCTCATCTCTGAACTTAACTGTCGAAACTGAATTTAACTGTCGAAACTGAATTTAACTGTCGAAACTGAACTTAACTGTCGAAACTGAAATTTGTTGTAGAAACTGAATTTTACTGTCAAAACTGAACACACTGGAGGTGAGGCTACACGTCAGTCGACTGACTTTTCCATCTCTGGTCAGTCGATTCTGTAGCCATTGGATACAAAATCAAGGCCCTGCGGTTCATCTTCAACCTCCACCCCCTGAGCCGCCAGCAACCACCGGCCAAACAGCCGCCCCTCGCTGCCCGCGGCCAGCGGTGCACCGCACCGCCCGCCCCGAAAACACTCCTGACAGCCGGTCCACCGCCGCCCC
>NC_041390.1:378064309-378086351 GCF_002162155.2 Triticum dicoccoides | reverse complement strand
ACCGCCCCCACCCTGAACCCTAAGATAGATAGTGGGGTACCTCTCCGGCGAGCCCCCCTCGCCGCTGCGGCTGGTTCTTCCTTAACTCCGGCAAGCCCCCCCTGAAAATCGTCTGATCCAAAAGTCGATTCAGTCGACTGAAGTGTATCTAAATCGGAGCAGCATCACAAGCAAGAGCAAGAGTGAAAGCAGCAGCGCGAGCAAGAACAGGAGAAGACCAGGTAGGGGACCGAGAGCAAGAGTAGAGCAGTAGTGCAAGCGATAGCTAAAGCAGCAGCAGCTCCTACTGATGTGGATGTCGCCACCGAGGGAGCGATGCCGTTGAGGAAGTCGCCCGCGACGCCGCCGTGGATGGGGCCGCACCGTGTCGGCTCGGGACCGAGCGCCGGCAACACCGTGAGATCGAATCAAGAAGAAAATGCGGTGATTACTGTACAACCTCTTTGGTGGTGCCTATTTCGCCACAGCTTCATCTGAGGAAACAGTGATGATCATGCTCTTCCGGTGGTGCAGGTGAAGATGGCGGTGTGGGAATGGAGGTGGTGCGAAAGACGAGGGGAACGTCGGGGCAGCTCCTTAGAGGTGGAGAACGGGGTGGCTGAACTGGCGGGACGACCAGATCGACGACGGATCCTCATCCGGTACGGTGGATGCGGACATCGAGGTGTTGTTGTGGACGACGTTATCGGCGAAGAGGCTCCGGCTGGGTGGCGGACGGAGGAGGGTGTGGGGCTTCGCGGGTTTTCCAAGCCTCGGTGTACGAATGGTTTAGCAGATGGGATGGGAGTGGGGAACCACGGCTAAGGGATGCACTTGTCCGAAATGTGGGGTAAGTTACGAAAGTACCCCCACCGATTTGAGGGCGGTTCTTTCGGTTCAGGGGTATCACGGGCATTTCGCGTGTTGGGATTTCACAGGAGTTGGGAGCTTTCGCGCGCGTTATAATTCTGGAATAGCAAGGCGTGGGTTGAGATGGAGGGAGTTGTCGGAGCACAATGAGACAAAGATTTATCATAAATGTTTCGGGGTAACAAGGCGTGGGTTGAAGAGGCGGGAGTTTCGCAGCATGATAGACAGAGATGCTAGCTTGAAATTTCGGCATCACAAGGTGCGGCTTGAAATTTCGGGAGAACAAGCTTAACATGTACCCAAAAAAACACAATTTAGACTAGTATGATATACTACATACAATGTATTTAACACACACAACACACACAAACATCATTTAGACTAGTAAGGTACACGTGCATTGCATGCATGAGATTTGGCAACCAAATTATGAATAAATACCACATTATAGCATGTAAGCTTTGAGTCATATATGCATGATGTAGATGTTCGTTTAATTCTTATAGTTCATTTCATTCAAAATCATCTAGTTTTTATAAGAAAGCTAATCTATTTTAAGATTCATGGAATTGTGTGTTGTAAGGCATAAAGTAAAAAAATCATGTAGAAAAACATTTGGGCAATTCTGATATAGAAGATTCTGGAACAAAGAAGAAGTGCTTGTGTTTTGAGGTTTGTGCATTATGCTTAAGTTCAAGCATAGAGTCTTCTAGATTGTACATGTGGCAAAATCTGGTGGAATCTAGATGATATCCAACAGCTAGTAGTGCTCAAATTTGCCAGCTCTGCACCATCGGATTGGCCTCATCCAACGACCATCTTTCAAAGTTAAAGTTATCCGCACACTATATAAAAAATGTAAAATATAACATATATATAGGGGTATATATATATGTGTGTGTGTGTGTGTGTGATGCGAAAGCCACCCATCATCTCCAATTAGAATAGTGTGTCCTTGCACGGATGCAATGTGGCCAAACGATGTCTGCCATCGGTATCTCAAATTCAAACCAGTCTGACATTGTTCAATGTGTATACATTACAACATGCCCGTTTCCAAACCACACCGCGCAGATCTCTGTTATATTCATGCATGCATGGGTTTCAAACATTATGATCTTTTATTCAAATATTTGAATTCAACTTTACATTGATTATGACCTCACTAGTCTTTCACACCCACACATTGGCCTTCTCTTTATATTTGTACCACTAACTTTCTCTCGTGCATGCATGCACACACACTACCAGTCGACGTTATCCATCGCACACATGCAATCTTTTTCTTCAGATCGGTCTCCCATGAAGGCACACACACACACATCCCTCTCTCCATCATATCGGGCATTCTTTATCTCTCACGTGCATGCGCAATGATCGATGTTCCTCTATGTGTGTGTGTATATAGCTAGGTCTTTCATAGTTTTCCACATAAACTGATGAATCTATATATCTAGTGAGGTCTCACCCTCTTTTCGACGTCCACATCGATCAATCTATACCTCTTCATATAGGATTACATATATAGCTAATACACCCACATTAATTATATATCCAACGCCCCCCTCTCATCATCCATGCCTTCCGCTTCATCTCTCAGACGCGCGCACAAAGGCGAAGACAGGGGCAGCAAGGGCCCTGCCCCCCTAACATCACTATATATCGAGGCTAATATGAATGTGATCATTAGACAATTGCTGGTAAACAAGTTTAACTTGACGAATTGGCCCTCCTCGTAAAGGATTAGCAATGCTTGGCCCCCTAGCTCATGGGACATTTTTCATGGCTCCGCCACTGCGCGCAACAACGCACGTTCTCGCCCCCTCTCTCTAAATATCTATCTCGCAGTTGTGCACTCCTTCATAGTCTCCCTCCACTCGGCCCCTCGCACCATCTTCTAGCCCCCCACCAGATTTTGCCACATGTAGAATCTAGCAGACTCCATGGTTGAACTTAAGCATAATGCACAAATCTAAAAACAACAGTGGTTCTCCTTTGTTCTAGAATCTTCCTTATCATAACTTCCCAAACTTTTTTCTAGTTGAAATGCCATTATTTCTTTTTACTTTATGATTTACGACGCACAATTCCATGAATCATAAAATAGATTAAGGGCTTCTTTGATTCAAAGGATTCTTGAAGGAATTTTGGAGGAATCTAATCCTTAGGAATTTTTGCTATCTAGGTTGTTTGATTCGTAGGATTGTAAACTATAGGAATTTTTCCATATGATTCATTTGCACTAGATTTCTTAGGAAACATCACATCCACTAAAACCTATTTGAAACAATTCTATGTTTTTTCTACGCACAATCAAACACTCGTACCATCCTGTAGGATTCAAGACGACATTCCACTCTAATCCCATGTTCTTCCTATTCCCGCATTTTGGAAATCCTACGAATCAAAGAGGCCCTAGGTTTTTTATAAAAACTAATTGATTTTGAATGAGACGAACTATAAGAATTAAACGAAGGTCTACGTCAGGCATATATGACTCAGAGCTTACATGCTACTGTGTGGTATTGATTCATAATTTGGTTGCAAAATCGGACACATGCAATGCACGTGTACCTTACTAGTACTTCGAGTATGTGCAAAACACAATGGCACATTACACAGTGTCTCTCTTACAGTTCATGAAGCCACGTGGCACATGTGGAGGCGTTGTCGCGACATCCTTGTGTGGATTGATCACAGTCACGTGCTCCTGGTTCTAGAAGAATGTACTCGTCCTCCCTGAGTCGCACTGGCGGTACATGCACGAAGCGAAGATCTGCACGCATGCCACGCACGCACTCATTCCCTTGCACGCACACGTGGTTACACGGGCGGACGCAATTTTGTACCAAGATCCACCCCATGTGATAATTTGACGCGTGTAAAGTCCTTCACTTCATTGATGGTCAATTAATATAGCACATGCAAATTTAGTGGACATGAGGGCGGAAGAAAGACATTACTACTCCACTGCGCGCATGCGAGTAGTTAAATCATGGGTTGCTAGTAGTACTTCCATTGGTCTCCTTCGTATTTTGTGCCAATTTTTGACAGTAACATAATATTGACGCATCTGAGAAGTGTAGTCTACTTGAGATTTATGTTCCACTAAACTCATCGGGAGCCATTTTGGGCCTCGAAACAAAAAACCATCAATTAATCTTTACCTTGTTCCCATCACATTTGAAAGTACTAGTGCTACAATTAAGTGCAAGCCTGCTCACACCTACCAGTATGTACCAAACCTGAACGTGTTCCCACTATGCCGGTTTTAGTACTAGTGCTAGTACTTAGGTTATAAAAAGGGGAACTACCTAACCGAAAATTACTCTACCTTCCTCCTCATAAGTCCACCTTTTTCGTCCGTCCTTGCCATGGCCGATGTGAAGAGCTCTCGGTCGAGAACTACTTGTAACAAGGGAGCGGAAACCAAGGCTGAGGAAAAAAGAGAGGGCTCGCCGCACGGCAGAGACCTCGAAAGATCTCTCACGGGTAGGCGATGGCTCCCAGGAGCGCCCTAGACGCGGAGGCGAACATGCCGAGCTGGCGGTGCTGGAGTCGTTATCCCTTGACGGCATGGCCGATCAGCTCAATAAGCACATCAATAAGCAAAAGGAGTGCATCCACGGCTTGGTGGAGCTGCTGAAGGAGAGCCTCAACGACATGCCCGCTGAGCTCAATGAGCAGGGGGAGTTGACCGCCGGCATGGTCATGCTGCTGAAGAAGATTATTGCCTCGGAGAAGAAGGCGACCGGCAAAATCCTGCAACTTCAGGAGGACAAGGCGAAGCTCTGCCACGAGCTCGGCCTACTGAAGGAGGAGAACACCGGCTGGAAGAAGCTGCATGATAATAGTAGTTCCTCGATGAAGATGTTGCAGGCCCTCGTCATGGAACAGAAGGAGGAGTTGGCGAAGCTCCGCATCAAGCACCCGGCTGCTGTCAAGGTACGTAACGCGGCCGTGGAACAGATGATGAAGGCTCGCGTGGAGAAATCCCGCGTCATGGACACAATGAAGAGGATGGTGGAGGAGGCGCGCTAGGAGATGGATGTCGTGGAAGCGACGAAGAAGCAGTTACGACTCCGCGGCCAGCAACCCTTCATGTAGTGAGAGCAGCGCCCCAGACTTGTGTGTGTGTCTTCCTTCTTTTTTTGGGTGATAACCCTCCTTCTTTTGCTCATGTGTTTCTTATTTTGCTTCGGGTGTTTCGCCACACGTGTCACCTTCTCTGCGAGGCATGAATAGAACAATGCTAAAAATGAGATGACTAGCAAAGTAGATCATTCTTTATCGCCAATAGAACAACGCCTCTTGCTAGTAATATATACTAAGAGTAGAGAGTAGAGGATATGGCACTAGGCTGCCGTGTTTCGTGCTCCTCCGTCGTACTCCAGTGGAAAACTTGAGTATACTGCACGGTTCTTTGCTCCTCCTCAGGTCGTTGACACATTTATACGAGCACTCAAATCACAAGGCCCCGCCTTCTAGCAGTAATGAGCCATCAAATCACAAAGGCCCTCGCCTCTCGTGAAAAGGACCAAGCTAGACTGCCCTGACCTCTAGCCTTTTAAAAAATGTATACATTTGTACAGTAGTAGTATCAATGGATTGTGCCATGGAGCAAAACTAACAAGATTTAATTAAAGAAAAAAAGTGGTACATATAGAGAGCGCTCGTCGCCAAATTATGCATATACTATATGACACCACGCACTATGAATGTACTAGTAACATAGACTAGTAATTAGTCTATGTTACTCTCCACTATGACTAGCCAAAGTTGAGGCGCGGATACCAACGAGGGCCTGGTTGTGTCTATACTTGGGCAACTCACCCAACTACATGCGCACCAGGTAGACGAAGCTCGTGTCGTGTTGGTGCCGTGTGCGGACCGCACATTAACCAAAACCTCGCGCCTCCATCTTAGCCTCCGCATTTTAAACTTCTCAATCTCAAGGCCAAGGAGCAATGTGAAACCTATGATAGAGCCAATCGGATGGTTGAGAACACTACAATTCGTAGCTACAGATGTGTGTGTGAGAGACGATGAGTGCGTGTGTGCACCTCTTCTCAGAGTACAACTGTATGTGGGTGGCATTGACCTAGGGAGCAGTGATGGTGCGTGCGAGAAGTCTCGAGAGATAGGTGTAATGCATCTGAAAAAAAGACTAGTGTATAGCTCGCCAGGAGGCTATTCCTGTCGAACGCCAAGCGTAAGATATGTATCCGACGGTGCCAGTTTTTGCACGTACAGAGCAGTAGAAAAAGAACTAGTACCATGGCATATGCTACACCACGGCTGAGAAAACGTGCCGATGTTACGCCATCCGGGAATAGTGCCGCACTTCAAAACTAGAACCGTCAATAAATTTTGAGCGTGTCTCATCACGTTCCAAATTACTACTACAACCACGCTATATTTAATTGCAAAACTGTTCACCCCGATCACAACCTAAATAGTTTCACACTTAGGAGCGTATTAGTAGTACTCGGTTATAAATACTACTATGCTAAGATGACTGCACATTCCTCCTCAACTCCTCATGCACAAAAAACAATCAAGTCAAAGAAGCCATAGCCAGCGTGAGTTCTTGGTCGAGAGATTTCTACCGGGGAGAGGTGAGCATGGGAGAGGAAGCACGAGAGATGTCCCGCCTCGCCGCGAAAGCGGCCGACATGTCCAGCTGTGCAGCAGTAGCAGCACAGAGGTCCCGCCCTGCCGCCGAAGCAGCACGAATGTCTCGCCACGCCGAAGCAGACTAGTCCGGCCAGACCGTGGAAGCAGCACAGATGTCCCGCCGCGCCGCCGAAGCAGCAGGGCGGTCTCGCCGCGCCACGGCGGCCTGGGAAAATTTCTCGCGGGCAGGCGAGGACTCTTATAGGCGCATGCATGCGATAGTCCATAGCCATATGGATCAGATCTCCGGCTGGACGAGGATGCAGGACGAGGCTACCGGCGTCATCCGGCAACTAGGGGAGGGCAATGCAAAGCTCCGGGGCGAGTGCGACCTGCTGAGGGTGTCGGGGATATACCCCACGGTATGACCCAACCGGAAGTATGACCCGGCCAGGCTTGGAATTTTCATTTGTAACCCGCCGGAGTGGCGACTCAGGGATGGCCCTAACGGCGGGTCAGATAGAAGGCTAGGCCCAAAAGGCCAGCTCACGTTTATAATGGGCCGGTTTAAGAGGAAAGGAATAAGGAATATTCTCCTACAAAGGAAGCAAGACTAGGACTCCACTTGTAACAGGTTAATCCTAATCCTACTAGGACTAGTCATGTAACCCGCCCCTTCAACATATATAAGGAGGGGCAAGGCTCCCCAAAGAGGGACAAGCATGAAACAATAATCTCTAGGGCTAGACACAATTAGAGGAGAGCCGGCTTACCGGCGACTCTTTAATGAGCATAATGAGATCTAGCTACAAACAACATGTAAGAGTATTACTGGATGATGTTTCCCGGGGCCCGAAGCTGTCGAAATCCTTGTCTTGTGTTGCGTCTCTTGATTCCGCTCAACCCCTCTCAAGCTACTACAAAGATGCGTTGGCCTCATGACTAAGTCCTCACACTAGGACATCTGCCGTGACAATTCCACGACAGTTGGCGCCCACCATGAGGCCTGCGCACGATGGTGTTGAGTTCTTGGAGGGATCTGTTCTTAGGGTTTCGAGAAAATTGTGATCAGTCGGATAAAGAAGGACCAACGTGGAAGAATTGTGCAAGACCCGGTGTGGGACAGTCATTTGGCAGAGCCGACGTGTTCATTGTTGATGATCAAAGTTGTGATTAATTCTACAAGGCCAAGACAAGAGCTAGAGGCTGCGAACGGCCACCGGAGGCGGCCTAATGATTCACCAGCCAAATCGTTTCCGTGGATGGCCACAAGTTGCCAATCTGAGATGGTCTGCTATATGGTCCCAAGTAGTAGTACTATTCATCAGGAAGTCACACTATCGTTTGGATCTGCACGCGCACAGTCAAAGGCAAAGATTAAAACTCAACTCGACTCGGACGGTTTTGTTCAAGCCGGCCACGACCTAGAGAAGGACCCTGGCGTGCACACGGACTCAGACGATTCGGCGGCGCCAAACTCGCCCTGAACCACCGTACGTTGTGTCAGGATAAAGCACTACTACCAAATAATACTTGAAGTAATACATGCACGAGTACCGGAGTCTGATTCGAGGCCTAGTCGTATTTGTGATGCCCACTGAAGACTATATGAGGAGACTTATACATCCACTCCTACGTGAGATTAAGGGAAAAAAGAAAGGGATCACGTGACGAAGGGTCCAATCCATACTGACAGATAACAGTACTAGTAGTCAAAAGATCAGCCAAGGAATAAATAGCCACACGAATCCCAAGGCTAATAGTAGAGTTTCTTCAAAGTTGCTCGGGTATAGTATTAGATTTTCAGTATCCAGGACACGTCAGACACAATTCTGTGTTCACCACTTCCTACGACGAGTCAAAGCTCTGAGCAGCTGCTCGCAAACCGGTCAGGCCTCAGTTAAGCCGCCGTGGCCCACCTCCATTAAGGACCGCCACGTCGAGTCCTCTGACTGCTGCTGTCTGTGCATGCTGAGTCGTCCGCTTGCTTTACGCTCGCAACCCTGCCGTCTCCCGCGTTGCCGCACGCGTGTCCTCACCTCGAGACACCCTTGCTACAACGTTGAGCCGCCCACTTCCCCAGCTACTGTGGGTTCGGACCGCCACTGCGGTGTCGCTTTCAAGTCGCCTCTCTGGCCGCTGTTATATCTGCCGCTTTGTTAGTCCTGTGTACATACTAAAGGCTGTATCAAAATACGTCCAACATTATCCAGTACTGGTATCCGCGTTTATCTAGAAAATAAATCAGGTGATATTCGTCCAGTCTGTTTTAACAGCACATATTAATTTGTGAGAACTATTATTTCGCGTAATATTTTTTATGCAAGATAGTCATTCAGGACAAAGGTGTTATACAGCGGATATGGAGCGCGCACCAGTATAATTCTACACTGGAGTCTGTCCGTGTCATGTTGCTCGACGGCTACGCGTGCCTCCACCTGTACAGGACTCCGTGCCAGCTCACCTCTGCCTCTACAGCCGTTTCTAAGCCGTCGCTGTGGCCAGTTTCAAGCCACCTTCGGCCGCTCAAGTCGACACCACCGCGGCCTCTAACGGAGCTTTGCCTGTTCTTCTGGAGTGCTGCCCATTCTGTTATTATTCAAGATGTGAGGATAAGACAGGTTGCTTTGAGTGTTTGGTGACTATTTCATCAACTTATTATGAAAACAAGCTGTGTACGTGGATCAAAGGAAATACCAAAGCAAGCATATGGCAGGATTCTCCATGGACACATATGCATTTACCAAAAGGGAAACCAATTAAATACTCCACGTGGTGATCCAAACAAAGGGGTCTCCATGCTTTAAGACTATTTTTGTGTGGCCATCATGAAGATCGAGACTCGACGGATTATATGGTTCCTGCACGTGAAGATCTATTCATCCGAGCACAGCTGTTTCGTTCAGAAAAATTACCCTGCGCCTGTCTGCCCAACGATGAACATGTGAAGGGCTCAACAGTTTGCAATCCAGCATACTTGAACACCGAAGGCCGAGCAACACATCAGTACATGCTGTCTTTTTCATCTGACTATGTCAAGCATCAGTCTGCGTTCATCCAACAAATCACCAGGTGCTTTCTATGTATCTTATCAGCATATATTAAATTGTTTGGGAACAACTACTCTGGTCTCTGGTATTTTTTTTGCAAGATCGTTATTCGTTAAAAAGGTGTTGCAAAGGGGCATGCGCCAATATTATTTTTGCACTGGCACTTCTATGTGCCATGCTGCCGGAAGGATACGTGAGCAAGTCGCCACCCCTGCTACATCAACACATGCGACTGACTCGTCGTTCATGCTCTCGGCCGACTCACCCGCGTTCGTGCCATTTCCAATGTCGCGGCCGACTCTCTTGTCCGCGCCGGCTTACAACGCCGCGGCCAACTCTCCCGTCCGCGCCGGCTTACAACTCCGTGGCCGACTCTCCCGTCCACGCTGGCTTACTACTCCGCGACCGACTCATTTGTCTGCTCCCGCGGTCGGCTCAACTGCGATTGATTTCAGCTTCACCATGGTAATCATCAACTCCACGGTGGATAACTACTGGCAATGACGTATCAGGTGAAATCCATCCAGAACATTTTTTATATATTGCTTTCTTTAAAGGAGCAATTACTCCGGTTTGCATGTTGTCCCATGCAGGATTCAAACCGGTCTATATCACGGTTAATTATGAAGAATCTCAAGCCAACTCCTCAAGTCGCCTTGAGACTCGGGGCTATGATGCCATGGCCCAGTAAATATTGCCAGTTTAAAGGCCGTCAGAAAATTGTCGGTTCAAAATAAAGATTCCGATTTAAAATCCGTATCAAGAGACATCTCTCTCCCCCAAAGCTTTCAAGCTCTCAAATCCGGTTCAAACATCCGGCTCAAGGTAAATTTGTCTCTTACAAAGCTTTAAAATCCGGTTCAAACATCCAGCTCAAGGATAATCTGTCTCCCACAAAGTTTTGAAGCTTTCAAATCTAGTTTAAAGTTCCGATTCAAAAAGAATTAATCTCTCGCAAGATTCAAGTTCTTAGAAGATTAAACATGTGTATCCAAAGAGAACTTGCTGCCATGATGCACGGCTCAAACATGGAGAATTAAAGGTTGCCAAAGAGAACTTGCTGCCATGATGCACGGCTCAAACATGGGTATCCTGCCTTACGGCTTACTATATTATGGTCACTTGGGGGCTTCTTTCTCACCGAGCATAGCTGTCGGTACCCTCTTGATCGGCACGATGCCAAAATTTATATGGTCACTTGGGGGCTTCCCGTTCAAACATAGGTCATATTCGAACCAAAGAGAACATAGCTATCGGTGCCCTCTTGATCGGCACACTGCCAATCTCACTAGGGGGCTTATTGATCGTATTCGAATCATAGCTTAACCCCTTTTGGGTCCGACTTGGATCATATTCGAATCAGGGTCGTTAAAAACCTCTCAAGGTCATTTGGGGGCTTCCTGTTCAAACATAGGTCATATTCGTACCAAAGAGAACATAGCTGTCGGTACCCTCTTGATCGGCGCAACGCCAAAGTCACTGGGGGCTACATGATCGTATTCGAATCCTAGCTTAACTCCTTTGGAATGGTTTACTGATCATATTCAAATCAGAAACCTTGATTTTTATTTGGTTTAAGTTTTTGCAAACAATCAGCAGGTGGCAATCATCATATATTTGGAAGTATTGGCTTCTAAGGATTGGGTTATCACCCTTACTGCACAGGTCATGTAAACCGGCAGTACAAATTCAATGTCACAATGGTTATATGTGGGATATTATGACCCGCCCTGCGGAAAATCACCAAGGGATCTTATGATCTACTTGTGTGTAGGATAAGACTACATTTGGGTGGTTACCCACCCTGGCTTTTGACGTTAAATCACCAGGGCATATGTTATTTAAACTCTGTGCAGGATTTATAGAGCTATGACTTACATAAATGATTAAGTTCCAGCCCATCATCAAAGATTGAAATTGGTGTCTCAAAAGGGTTATCAATTTTTGATTTTCTCAAAGGCTATAAGCCGCCGGGTTATAAAAATTACAGTTTACAATGGAGGCGTATTAAATCGTCATCGGCCAAGAGCCGTCGGGTATTTAAACTCCGGGTTTACTTATCAACAGATGAGGTATTCAAAGTCGCTTTAGCGCAATGGCTATTACTTTATCAATGGATATGATTTACTCTACAATGGAAGGAATAGTCCCGAGTCGCTGCAGGCTTACAACCCGGCACTTGGGGGCTAATGTGAGGTCATTTTTGATCAAGTTATTGAAGACCCGACTCATCCCATGGTAATGAGCCAGCCCTTGGGGGATACCAATTGCTCCTGTCAACAATTCAAGATATACAAATTTTATTCCATTATATTGAAGGGTCCACTGCTTAGTTCGTAAAGCACAAAGTTTTTAACCTTGTGGACGTGGGTTCAAGCCCCATGGTGGTGATTACATCATATTATGTTATCATCAATGAAGTATATATAAAGTCCCAGCTCAATATTATCTTACTGAGCCAGCCCTTGGGGGCTACACGTTGTTGTTCAAGTCTATATGATCATATTTATAAAGTCCCTGCTCATTATTACATAATGACCCGTCCCTTGGGGGCTACACTGGTTGAAGTTTTTATGATTATAAGGCAATTACAAGTCCCAGGTTGCTGCAAGCATGACAACCCGACACTTGAGGGCTATATATATGGAGTATTCAGTCTTTATTAGTGACTAGGATGAACAACATGGATTTCTTCAAAGTGGCAGTATTTATATTGAAGAAAGTCCTAAGTCATCACTTTTTTCTGCTCAAGACTTGGGGGCTACAGGTAATATGTATATAAGGGAGAAAAACATTATAATTCTCAGTTTTGAGTAAACCAGATTGACCCGACGTCACTAATAACTATGACCCGGCGTCGGCAACATTTATGACCCGGTGCTATCAATATTTACAAACCAGATATTTTGGAAATGATAAACTGGCAAGTTCTACAAGCCGGCTGAAAGTCAGATGAGTATTTCAAGACCAATATTTTTAAGCCGGCGCTTTCGAAGCCGATTCAAGTGGATTATTTCTTACAATATTTCTCTACAAGACACCAATGTCAACAAATTGACTTTGAAGCTGGCCTATTGACCTGGATTTCTCAAAAGAAGTATCTGGATTGTTTACATTGACAAAGTTGAAACATATCTGCTAAAGAAGATTTGCTATGATACCATGGATATGTACATATTAAACAAGGAAATGACAAGGACTTAACGATGATCAAATGCTGGCTCGGAAGAACCTTCGACCCGGCGTGTAATTTATCAAAGTGGTCTTGATTTGTAGGATCAGTTTAACATGGATAAATCCCAATTAAACTGGGGGCTAATGTCGGGGATATACCCTGCGGTATGACCCAGCGGGAAGTGTGACCCGGCTGGGCTTGGCATTTTCATTTGTAACCCACCGGAGTGGCGACTCAAGGATGGCCCTAACGGTGGGTCAGATAGAAGGCTAGGCCCAAAAGGCTGGCTCACGTTTATGATGGGCTGGTTTAAGAGGAAAGGAATAAGGAATATTCTCCTACAAAGGAAGCAAGACTAGGATGTAACGCCCTCAATGCGGCTATATCTCCTACGTGTCGAAGCACGACTTAGAGGCATAACCGCATTGAAAGCAATGTCGCAAGTGAGGTAATCTTCACACAACCCAAGTAATACAATAGGGGAAAAAGATACATAGTTGGCTTACAGTCGCCACTTCACACAATTACATGAATAAAACATTACATCATCCAAATACACTCATGGTCCGACTACGGAACCAAAATAAAAGAAGAACCCCAAAAGCGACAAAGGTCCCCGATCGACCCCAACTGGGCTCCACTACTGATCAACTAGAACGAAACAACATAAAGGACAAGATCTTCATAGAGCTCCTCCTTGAGCTTGGTTGCGTCATTTGTACGGTTCAACGGCACCTGCAAGCTGGTTTTGGAAGTATCTGTGAGCCACGGGGACTCAGCAATCTCGCACCCTCGCGATCAAGACTATTTAAGCTTATGGGCAAGGTAAAGGTATGAGGTGGAGCTGCAGCAAGCGACTAGCATATATGGTGGCTAACATACGCAAATGAGAGCGAGAAGAGAAGGCAAAGCACGGTCGATACAAGTATGATCAAGAAGTGATCCTAAAACAACCTACGTCAAGCATAACTCCAACACCGTGTTCACTCCCCGGACTCCACCGGAAAGGGACCATCACGGTAACACACGCAGTTGATTCATTTTAATTAAGGTCAAGTTCAGCTTTTCTACAACCGGACGTTGACAAATTCCCATCTGCCCATAACTGCAGGCACGGCTTATGAAAGTTCAAATCCCTGCAGGGGTGTCCCAACTTAGCCCATCACAAGCTCTCACGGTCAACGAAGGAATAGACCTCCTCCCGAGACATTCCGATCAGACTCGGTATCCCGGTGCTACAAGACATTTTGACAGGGTAAAACTAAACCAGCAACACCGCCCGAATGTGCCAACAAATCCCGATAGGAGCTGCACATATCTCTTTCTCAGGGTACACTCAGATTGTCCTAGGTACGGGTAAGCCAGCCCAGAGTTGCCCCTGGTGGCCACCGGCAGCTGACAGGTTGGACCAACACTCAAAGGAGCACTGGCCTGGGGGGGGGGTAAAATAATGATGACCCTAGAGTCCACGAAACCCAAGGGAAAAAAGAGGCTAGGTGGCGAATGGTAAAACCAATGTTGGGCATTGCTAGAGGAGTTTTACTCAAGGCGAACTGTCAAGGGGTTCCCATTATAGCCCAACCGCGTAAGGAACGCAAAATCCGAGAACATAACACCGATATGACGGAAACTAGGGCGGCAAGACTGGAACAAAACACCAGGCATAAGGCCGAGCCTTCCACCCTTTACCAATTATATAGATGCATTAATTAAATAAGATATATTGTGATATCCCAACAAGTAAACATGTTCCAACAAGGAACAGCATCTCCATGTTCCAACAAGGAACAAACTTCAATCTTCACCTGCAACTAACAACGCTATAAGAGGGGCTGAGCAAAGCGGCAACATAGACAAACAATGGTTTGCTAGGACAAGGTGGGTTAGAGGCTTGGTTCACAATATCGGAGGCATGATAAGCAAGTGGTAGGTATCGCAACATAGGCATAGCAAAAGAGCGAGCAACTAGCAAGCAAAGATAGAAGTGATTTCGAGGGTAGGGTCATCTTGCCTGAAATCCCGCAAGGAAGAAGAACGAGTCCATGAAGAAGACAAACGGACGTAGTCGAACGGTTCCTCACAAACGCGACATTATAGGAACCACCCCGAAGAAGCAACACCGGAAACAAGCAAACAACAAAGTAAACAACCCTCACATAAGCATGGCACGATGCGCAGACAAGTATGATGCATGTCCGGTTTAATTATGCATGGTATGTCAAAGTGCACAAACAAAACTACAAGTTAAGTGGAGCCCCATATGCAATGAGTTGCATATTGACGAAGCACCATAACAATTATTTAGTTCTCTCTCGTTTAGGTACTCAATAGTATTAAATGTTGTTAAACGTGGTAAGAGGTGAAACATAAAGGGATTATCTATCTAACCAATTTAAATGGGGCCGGATATAGCAAACAACAAATCCGGTAAATCCCCATATGCCTTAGTAATTTAATGCAGCAACAATTTTAACCAATCTTGAAGTTTTTATCATGATGCGGATGGCATGAGCAAGTTTTATGCAATTATTATTAAAAGTTGACAAGAGCATTATATGGAGCATATGTCATCATGGCGGAAAGAAAGGATGCCATGACGACGAATCCGAAAATGATGCCACGGCAACATATCGGTTCTGGTAGCTCATGGAGATACCGGTGCAAAAGGAAGCGTGCGGATGTGAGAAACATGCTAGAGATGGTCGGGTGCTCCCGACTACCGGGTTCCCACGGGTTAGTGGCATGGAAAACGAGTGACTATCCGGACACGGTGCAAACACAAGCTTCTCATAAATCACACAACATTCGTTCACGGGTGTCGTCTCGGGTTATACCTTCAAAGCGTGCAAACGGGACAGTTCGAGTTCGTCGAGGGAAGTAGTCGTTCCGCGATGGTAGAAGAAGTAGTGGTACAATTGGTCCTCGCCGGTAGTGGTACACGTGCGTTTTAAAGAGGTACTTGACGCATCCGAGGTTTCCGAAGGCGACGGTAGCGGAACTTGGTGAATCCGAGTTTCTCGGAGGTCGTCATCGAACTTGGTCAAATACATGATGTGGGTACACGTTCACTCGACGTCTTCGCCGACGGTAGTTGTACACGGGTCTTCGGCCACGGAAGTAGTCGTACACGTTTTCGTAGAGGTTCGGGGTCAACGACATGGAACTTGACGTCCACGAGGTCTTCGAGGGTCGACGGTAGTGGTACTCGGTCATTTCGAAGAGGTACTTGGGGTATTCGAACTTGCCGGTCTCGTTCACTTGACGGCGGTGGACGAACTTGACGGTCCCCGTCGTCCTGGTACTTGGCGGTAGTGGTACTTGGCGTAAGTCCACGAAGACGGTCTTGACATGCCACGAGCAACAACGCGGTGTACAGATGTAGCAGTGGTCTTGCCGATGTTGTGGCCGGAGCGGGGTGCAGGAGTAGGGCTCTTGGTCTCTGGTCGGCCATGGCGCGGTGCAGGCAGGGTGCGGCTCAGGCTGCTGCTGCTCGTGTGCTATAGCGCAGGCGGAGCCAGTAGCGAGGAGGCTAAGGGAGCAGGGGCACGCGGGGAGGGGGTTTGCGGGCGAGCATCAAGGCACGTGGCAGGGAGCCATGCCACACGAGGAAGAGGAAGCGGAGATCCACGACGCTGACGGAGGAGCTCGAGGTCGAGGGGAAGGAGTCGAGGGGCGCAGGAGGATGGCCAGGGTGCACGGAGCGGCAACGGTCACCGGAGCTTGAGGGCGCGGGGCCGCGACGTTTGCGATGGCGGCGGCAGGCCTGGTCGAGGGAGAGATAGGGGTCGAGGACGAGGGGGACTTGGGGCGCCGGCGGCGGCCTCGGGAAGGAGGAGGGACTTGGCGCGGTGGAGGAGGAAGCAGGACGCTGGATCAAGGAGGCGTGCGCGATGGTGTGAGTGGGTGGCGGTGGAGAGCAAGGAAAAGAGACGAGGGAGAGGACGAGGGGATCGGGGAGAGAAGACGAGGTGGGAGGCGGCGTTGGATGAGGACGAGAGGGAGAGATGGGATCGAGAGGGAGAGAAGATGGGCTCCCTCCCTACGCTAGGGTTAGCTGGGGAGTGGGCCTTGGGAGGCCGGCCCAATGGAGAGGAAAAGGGCCAGGGGCCTGCTGGGCTGCTCTCTCTCCTACTCTCTACAAAAACAAAGAAAATAAGAGAAGGGAAAAGAGAGAAGAGAAGGTTAGAGGAAGAATTTGGGCACGGGGATAATTTTCACGGACTCAGAAAAATGTGCACGGTCCGGGAAAATAGAAAAAGGTCAAGTTTGAAAGATTAAATTCAAATTCATTTGAATTTAATTCAAAAGGTTTGAACTAGGATAGGTTTTTCGAAGTGCCCAAAAATGTTGAGAAATTAGGTGGAGCTCCGGAAAATGATGAAAGGACATGTGGCAGAGTTAGAGGCCAAGAGTTGAAATAATAAAAGGCATTGGGATTTTTGCACGTGTGTTAAGGTAATTCCACATAATTGGAATAATTACTATAGCTCTCTAAATATCGAGAGGATAAGTTGTAAAGAGAATCACCATGTGAATTCCCTTGATTTAAATGGATCAAAGATCCATACCATTTGTTTAGTTGAGTTTTAAAACGGGTTGCATGATGACATGATGCAATGCACATGATGCAAAGATGAAATGCAACGGACCAAACAAAACACATGACGAAACCTGGAAACCCTGGAAGGCAACTGAAGCTCCGGTCTTGGGGCGCTACAACACTCCACCACTACGAGAGGATCTCGTCCCGAGATCTAGGATGGCACCGGAGGGAAAAATGGAAGAGAAATAGAAGAGGTAAAACTAAGTTGCTTCTTTGACAAACCACTGAAACCAATGAACCTTGAGAGGTTAACCAATTGGAAAGAAGAATACAATGGAGATGAACGAAGTTGAAAACACTCCGTTAGAAAAGAGGAACAAGGAACATTACGAGAACTTTGTAGGTTGAAAGACATAAGAAAAGGGTTGCAATGGACAAGAAGTATATGCAAGCACTCCGGTAGAAACGAGATGTACAAGGAAACGATAAGGATCAATTACGCCAACACTCCGGTTAAATGGATTTGCTAGAAAAGAACATGATCTTGGCAAATTGAGTTGATGTGACGAAGAGAGCAACAACACAATGCCTCCGGAAGGAAGAATAGAAGGTATATCATTGGAATAACAAAATGGAGAAGAAAATGACAACTTTTGTCACAAAAGAGCTTGAAAAGGCATCCTTAGGAGAAGGGTCGAATGGAATTGTTGGTAAAACCAACAACGAAAAGAGTAAGCTTATTGTGGGCTTATGGAGAACATCTCAAAACTATGAGGTGAAATTCTGCCACTAACGAAATAATAGATTGGCTTGATATCAAGAAGGAGACGAGAAACTTATTCACCGGAAGGATAAAAGAAGAACTTGGGTCATTTATAAACACCATAATTAGCAACAATCCTTAGGGAAAGCTTTAGGTGAAATATAACCCAAGATAACTCCAACAAAGAGATTGATGGATTGAGAAGAGCTCATGCTCGAAGAAATTGATGGGTTAAAAAGATGACTTGAGCGAAGAGAAAATGATGGATTTAAATATGTCACTCTTGGAAAACTTGTGATCCATGAAACACGAAGGGAAATTATCAAAAATGACATAACACCACCTTAAAAATGACATAACGAAAGGAAATCTTGATGAACACTTCGAGAAGGAATTAAATCCTTGATGAAGAACTCCGGTAAACAAAAGAATGGTCAAACGAAAGGAAAGAGAAGTTGAAAACACAAGTTGAATCCTTGAAATGATTAGATGGATCTTCATAACGATATAATTGAGAGAACTTGAAACTCCGGGAAAGAAAGATGAACAAATGAAATCAAGAATATGATGAACCTCCGGAATAGGTAATTAATCACTTGAATAAACAAGAATAAGGATTACGTTATGCGTGTCCTTCACCAATTTAAATTGATGACAAGCAATGGTTTTGGCATACTACTTATTCTCATAGAAAGGATTGAGATAGATATAGTACAAACTTGAGAAGGTCTTCAACGAACCACCAGTATAATTGAAAACAACGAATATATAGATATGATACATGAAGGAAGAAGAATCTTGAACGAACCACCATAGGAATTGCAAATGAACGAATAAAAGATAACGAAACACCAGGAAGAATTGAAAAATGAACGAAGAAGCTAGAGGGGATTTAGAAACATGAGAACAAAGAGATCATGAGCTGATAAGAGAATACTTGAATGATGCGCTAGTAAGATTTAGAGAAAGAGAGCTAAAAGTTGAGAATGAATAAAACCAAAATGATGGCCTTTAGAGGCACAAACTGAAAAGGCTCCTGAATTGCCGCGGATGGTTGAAAAGAATACTCACAAACAATTATGAGAGGATGACATCAAGCTAGAAATGAGAATCTTCACGAGAACGGATATGATATGGAGGAAAATTCTTCTTCGGTCTTCAAAATCTGAGAATGATGACGATAAACACCACCAAGAATTGTTGAGACACTCCGGAATAAGAAGAATAGAAAAGTTGAACCAATGATGAAAAGAATTTGAAAGATCTTGGAGAAAAACATTTGACTGATGACAGTTCATTCTTACGTCAAACTTGGAAAAGAATTTGAGAGTAACGCTGAGAAAATAAGAAGAGTCGGGTAAGATCCTGGGAAAAGACCTACGGGTTAGGGCCCACTCAAAAGAAACACCGTAGAACGATTCAAAAGAGAGAAAGCACCGGTAAGATTTAAATGGCTAGAATGAGATAACAACCTCGAAATAGGTTGAACTGATCTTGAATGAACAGACGAGCCTTCTGAGATATGTTGAGCACTCCGGGACAATTGAATAGCGAGAGGTGAATGATTAAGAATTGCACCGGCATGAGAAAACATTGAAACGAGGAAAGGATATGATCAACAAAGCTTGACTTGGTTCCACCGGAGAAGAAAAGAATGAAGAATGACGAACTTGGAGCTCCATTAGAATCTTCATGAGAATCATCGGATAGAACATTGACGGAAAAGAATGGAGAGACTTCCCATCAATAAGATGGATACTCGATTAAGAAATCTGAGTCCTTGAAGAAAACAAGGGAGGGAGGGTGGGAAAACAAAGACAACTTGGGATGGATGAACGAACACCGTTGAGAAAGCTGAGATTGGATCGTGCGGATGTTGAAATGTTCGGATCCACTTGAAGAGAAACACACCGGTGAAAAGGATTGACATGAAAATCTCGATTATCATGAAGGATTGGTATTCCCATCGGAGTATGAGAACACCATTTAGGGAAGGTATGGAATCAACATTTGACTTCGAAGCAACTAGAATACAACAACTCAAAAGAAAAACAAAGGATTGGCTTGCAGAATTAGCCGGAACAAACACATGATAGAGATTTCGTCCGAAGTTTTCGTGGTGGGGCCTACACAGGCTCAATCGTAAAGCACCATCATGTACAAGGCAGTGCACATGACATACGAAGCGTCCCCGAGTTGGCATAGCCAAGGACTCTTTAAGACACAACGAGACCACTGTAAAACCAACCGTGAATAGGCGGACCACTAGACGTCGAACCCCAATTTCATATCATATATCCGTCAGAAAGATATCCTAAGAGCTACTTGAATTCCCACCTATGAAACTCCCGAAATTTTCCGGTTATGCAATCAGGTGTTGGGGATACAGGGGAAGCATAATATCTCACCCAAAACTAGCAAATCCTACATCCAGCTGTATCCATCCTTCAACACATAACCAAGAAACCTTCGGAAATCATCTACCTCAACCTTCGAAAAGCATCTGTTATACAAGTTATGGCAATACTCCCGAACTCCAGCCCCAGTACTGGGTGGCGTCGAGGTTATCTCACCAACAACTGCATAAAACTGATTTTCGATGTCGGCGAACTAAACTTAGGTATTCCAGAACTGCAACGATAAAATTATGACGACAACACCTCGGAGCTCAACTCCCCGGGACACTTCCACAAAACCCCTGACAGGAGGCACCAAGACAATGTTCTTGTCATAAAACCATCGGAATGATTCCAAGATACGCGCGTGATCCTAAATTTTTTTTAGTGAAATTTGAGAAGGGAAGAGTCAAAACTCTATGTCAGGACACCTTACCAGAGCGATGAAGAGACTAGGAAGTAAAAAGAATTCCTAAACTCTCCGATATATAATTCCTAAATGACTCAAAACATTTTTCTAGACACAACTAGGCTGCTAATAACGATCAAGAAATGGGGCTCCTAAGGTCGGGGAAGGCTCTGATACCAACTTGTAACGCCCTCGATGCGGCTATATCTCCTACGTGTCGAAGCATGACTTAGAGGCATAACCGCATTGAAAGCAATGTCACAAGTGAGGTAATCTTCACACAACCCAAGTAATACAATAGGGGAAAAAGATAAATAGTTGGCTTACAATCACCACTTCACACAATTACATGAATAAAACATTACATCATCCAAATACACTCATGGTCCGACTACGGAACCAAAATAAAAGAAGAACCCCAAAAGCGACAAAGTTCCCCGATCGACCCCAACTGGGCTGCACTACTGATCAACTAGAACGAAACAACATAAAGGACAAGATCTTCATAGTGCTCCTCCTTGAGCTTGGTTGTGTCATCTGTACGGTTCAACGGCACCTGCAAGCTGGTTTTGGAAGTATCTGTGAGCCACGGGGACTCAGCAATCTCGCACCCTCGCGATCAAGACTATTTAAGCTTATGGGTAAGGTAAAGGTATGAGGTGGAGCTGCAGCAAGCGACTAGCATATATGGTGGCTAACATACGCAAATGAGAGCGAGAAGAGAAGGCAAAGCACGATCGATACAAGTATGATCAAGAAGTGATCCTAAAACAACCTACGTCAAGCATAATTCCAACACCGTGTTCACTCCCCGGACTACGCCGGAAAGGGACCATCACGGTAACACACGTGGTTGATTCATTTTAATTAAGGTCAAGTTCAGTTTTTCTACAACCGGACGTTACCAAATTCCCATCTGCCCATAACCGCGGGCACGGCTTACGAAAGTTCAAATCCCTGCAGGGGTGTCCCAACTTAGCCCATCACAAGCTCTCACGGTCAACGAAGGAATAGACCTCCTCCCGAGACATTCCGATCAGACTCGGTTCCCGGTTCTACAAGACATTTCGACAGGGTAAAACTAAACCAGCAACACCGCCCGAATGTGCCGACAAATCCCGATAGGAGCTGCACATATCTCTTACTCAGGGCACACTCAGATTGTCCTAGGTACGGGTAAGCCAGCCCAGAGTTGCCCCTGGTGGCCACCGGCAGCTGACAGGTTGGACCAACACTCAGAG
>NC_041390.1:378010070-378063926 GCF_002162155.2 Triticum dicoccoides | reverse complement strand
CCCTTGAGTCCGCGAAACCCAAGGGAAAAAAGAGGCTAGGTGGCGAATGGTAAAACCAATGTTGGGCATTGCTGGAGGAGTTTTACTCAAGGCGAACTGTCAAGGGGTTCCCATTATAGCCCAACCGCATAAGGAACGCAAAATCCGGGAACATAACACCGATATGACGGAAACTAGGGAGGCAAGAGTGGAACAAAACACCAGGCATAAGGCCGAGCCTTCCACCCTTTACCAAGTATATAGATGCATTAATTAAATAAGATATATTGTGATATCCCAACAAGTGAACATGTTCCAACAAGGAACAACATCTCCATGTTCCAACAAGGAACAAACTTCAATCTTCACCTGCAACTAACAACGCTATAAGAGGGGCTGAGCAAAGCGGCAACATAGCCAAACAACGGTTTGCTAGGACAAGGTGGGTTAGAGTCTTGGTTCACAATATGGGAGGCATGATAAGCAAGTGGTAGGTATCGCAGCATAGGCATATCAAAATAACGAGCAACTAGCAAGTAAAGATAGAAGTGATTTCGAGGGTAGGGTCATCTTACCTGAAATCCCGCAAGGAAGAAGAACGAGTCCATGAAGAAGACAAACGGACATAGTCGAACGGTTCCTCACAAACGCGACGTTATAGGAACCACCCCGAAGAAGCAACACCAGAAAGAAGCAAACAACAAAGTAAACAACCCTCAGATAAGCATGGCACGATGCGCAGAAAAGTATGATGCATGTCCGGTTTAATTATGCATGGTATGGCAAAGTGCACAAACAAAACTACAAGTTAAGTGGAGCCCCATATGCAACGAGTTGCATATTGACGAAGCACCACAACAATTATTTATTTCTTTCTCATTTAGGTACTCAACAATATTAAATGTTGTTAAACATGGTAAGAGGTGAAACATAAAGGGATTATCTATCTAACAAATTTAAATGGGGCCAGATATAGCAAACAACAAATCCGGTAAATCCCCATATGCCTTAGTAATTTAATGCAGCAACAATTTTAACCAATCTTGAAGTTGTTATCATGATGCGGATGGCATGAGAAAGTTTTATGCAATTATTATTAAAAGTTGACAAGAGCATTATATGGAGCATATGTCATCGTGGTGGAAAGAAAGGATGCCACGACGACGAATCCGAAAATGATGCCACGGCAACATATTGGTTCCGGTAGCTCATGGAGATACCGGTGCAAAAGGAAGCGTGCAGATGTGCGAAACATGCTAGAGATGGTGGGGTGCTCCCGACTACCGGGTTCCCACGGGTTAGTGTCATGGAAAACGAGTGACAATTCAGACACGGTGCAAACACAAGCATCTCATATATCACATAACATTCGTTCACCGGCGTTGTCTCGGTTTATACCTTCAAAGCGTGCAAACGGGGCGGTTCGAGTTCGTCGAGGGAAGTAGTCGTTCCGCGATGGTAGAAGAAGTAGTGGTACAATTGGTCCTCACCGATAGTGGTACACATGCGTTTTAAAGAGGTACTTGACGCATCCTAGGTTTCCGAAGGCGACGGTAGTGGAACTTGGTGAATCCGAGTTTCTCAGAGGTCGTCATCGAACTTGGTCAAATACATGATGTGGGTAGACGTTCACTCGACGTCTTCGGCAACAGTAGTTGTACACGGGTCTTCGGCCACGGAAGTAGTCGTACACGTTTTCGTAGAGGTTCGGGGTCAACGACACGGAACTTGACGTCCACGAGGTCTTCGAGGGTCGACGGTAGTGGTACTCGGTCATTTCGAAGAGGTACTTGGGGTCTTCGAACTTGCCGGTCTCGTTCACTTGACGGCGGTGGACGAACTTGACGGTCCCCGTCGTCCTGGTACTTGGCGGTAGTGGTACTTGGCGTAAGTCCACGAAGACGGTCTTGACATGCCACGAGCAACAACGCGGTGTATAGATGTAGCAGTGGTCTTGCCGGTGTTGTGGCCGGAGCAGGGTGGACCTGACAAGGTCCAAGAGGAGTAGGGCTCTTGGTCTCTGGTCGGCCATGGCGCGGTGCAGGCAGGGTGCGGCTCAGGCTGCTGCTGCTCGCGTGCTACAGCGCAGGCGGAGCCAGTAGCGAGGAGGCGAAGGGAGCAGAGGCACGCGCGGAGGGGGTTTGCGGGCGAGCATCAAGGCACGCGGCAGGGAGCCATGCCACACAAGGAAGAGGAAGCAGAGATCCACGACGCTGACAGAGGAGCTCGAGGTCGAGGAGAAGGAGTCGAGGGGCGCAGGAGGATGACCAGGGTGCACGGAGCGGCAACGGTCGCCGGAGCTTGAGGGCGCGGGGCCACGACGTTCACGATGGCGGCGGCAGGCCTGGTCGAGGGAGAGATGGGGGTTCAGGACGAGGGGGACTTAGGGCGCCGGCGGCGGCCTCGGGAAGGAGGAGGGACTTGGCGCGGCGGAGGAGGAAGCAGGACGCCGGATCAGGGAGGCGGGCACGATGGTGTGAGTGGGTGGCGGTGGAGAGCAGGGAAAAGAGACGAGGGAGAGGACGAGGGGATCGGGGAGAGAAGACGAGGTGGGAGGCGGCGCTGGATGAGGACGAGAGGGAGAGATGGGATCGAGAGGGAGAGAAGATGGGCTCTCTCCCTGCGCTAGGGTTAGCTGGGGAGTGGGCCTTGGGAGGCCGGCCCAATGGAGAGGAAAACGGCCAGGGGCCTGCTGGGCTGCTCTCTCTCCTACTCTCTACAAAAACAAAGAAAATAAGAGAAGGGAAAAGAGAGAAGAGAAGGTTAGAGGAAGAATTTGGGCACGGGGATAATTTTCACGGACTCAGAAGAATGTGCACGGTCCGGGAAAATAGAAAAAGGTCAAGTTTGAAATATTAAATTCAAATTCCTTTGAATTTAATTCAAAAGGTTTGAACTAGGATAGGTTTTTCGAAGTGCCCAAAAATGTTGAGAAATTAGGTGGAGCTCCGAAAAATGATGAAAGGACATGTGGCAAAGTTAGAGGTCAAGAGTTGAAATAATAAAAGGCATTGGGATTTTTGCACGTGTGTTAAGGTAATTCCACATAATTGGAATAATTACTATAGCTCTCTAAATGTCGAGAGGATAAGTTGTAAAGAGAATCACCATGTGAATTCCCTTAATTTAAATGGATCAAAGATCCATACCATTTGTTTAGTTGAGTTTTAAAATGGGTTGCATGATGACATGATGCAATGCACATGATGGAAAGATGAAATGCAGCGGACCAAACAAAACACACAACGAAACCCTGCAACTGAAGCTCCGGTCTTGGGGCGTTACATAGGACTCCACTTGTAATAGGTTAATCCTAATCCTACTAGGACTAGTCATGTAACCCGCCCCTTCAACATATATAGGAGGGGCAAGGCTCCCCAAAGAGGGACAAGCAAGAAACAATAATCTCTAGGGCTAGACACAATTAGAGGAGGGCCGGCTTACCGACGACTCTTTCATGAGCATAATGAGATCTAGCCACAAATAGCATGTAGGGCTATTACTGGCTGATGTTTCGCGAGGCCTGAAGTTGTCTAAATCCTTGTCTTGTGTTGCGTCTCTTGATTCCGCTCAACCCCTCTCAAGCTACTACAAAGATGCGTTGACCTCACGACTAAGTCCTCACACTAGGACATCTGCTGTGACAATTCCACGACAGAGGGCAAAGGTCGCCAGAAGGGCGAAGAAGGAGGAGGAGACCGCTACCTTGTTGCAGAGGATGGGCGTCATCATCGAGAAACTTATGGAAGAGAATGCCATGCTTCGCATCGAGCGCAACAGGCTGGTGGAGGAATCCATGGATGCTGCCAAGCAGCGTATTAAGGACATGAAACTGATGAAAGAGATCACCGCCCGCCGCGAGATCTAGTCTCCGCGACCTATAGCGCATAAAGAAAGTAGAGATCAGCGAGCTAGATCGTTGTATGCATCTTCCTTCTTCTTTTGCCCTTGTGTATTTCGGGCGTAGCCGCATGTGGCTTTTTTAATTATCTTCCTAATTATGTAAGAAAATTATTATCCACTCTCGTCGTCCATATACATTCATTAGTCATGCAATAAGTCGCAGTAGATGCTATATAGGTCCGTCGGATCTTACATCAAGATCCGTGCAAAATTTTCTTTCCAGATTTTCTTTTTTCTCTCTTAAATCTCAGTCGAGTGAGACATTGCCATGCCATTAAACAGAGGCTCGGGCGCCATTAATGGAGACCTTGGGAGAGAGGTGGACGACAGATGGAGGTCAAAAGGCTCTCCTCCCGATAAGCACGCGCAGGGGTCTGATCGCACGCCTCCCGTTCGCAAATAGCTACCCTGCACGGCGCCTCCTAGCTAATAAAAAAAGGGGACGCGTGGCAGCACGTAAATGGTAAATAGAACGCCCACAGTTTCAATAATACTTGTGTTTCCGATTGTAATGTGACAACACTTGTTCCAAAATGACTTTGTTGATTGTTAATGTGTGCACCTTCGCAAATCGGACAGCAAAAGTACCACATCATGTTGGTGCCATGTCATGACACCAAGCCAAGTTTCATGATTCTCATGCGTGTTTCGGATTTACGGGAATTAAAAAACCAAGTTTCTCAATGTTTCCAGCCGAGCCATGACGCCCAAATGTTTAAATTTCATTCCCATTTCTGGCACGGGACCTAGAACTTTACTCGAGGACGCACATGTGATTTTTCAACCAGCTTTGGTGCACTGGAGCATGTGCTTGTATTTAAGATTTGAATTATGCACACAAAGGTGACATGTTCCCTCTCAGAACCACGAGCCTTCTTGAGAGAAGCTCCGGTTTGCAAGAAATTATACCAAAACTTGTTCCTATTCTGCAAATTTTTTTACCACAGCATGGTAGTACCATGACATGACACCATGCCAAGTTTCATGATTTTCAGGCGTGTTTTGGATTTACAAGAATTTTAAAACCAATCTTCTCAATGTTCTCGGCCGAACCACGATGCCCAGATGTTTGAATTTCATTCCCATTTCTTTCATGGGACCTAGAAATTCACCCGAGGACACACATGTGATTTTTCAATCAACTTTGGTGCACGAGAGCATGTGCTTGTAGTTCAAATTTGAATTATGCACATTAAATGACTAGAAACTCAATTAATGTATAAAAAAGGCCAAACGAACCTGGAATAATTCCAAAATTTAACAGGGAACTCATATAGTTCTATGTTTCCTTTGTAAAGAAAATCTTGGGGGAGGCAACGTATATTGTTTCGCACACCTATTTAATTCTTGGGTTCTTATTATTTATGCCACTAGTTGTGTATCACTACTCAGGTTTGCCATTAGAAGTTACAACTACTCAAAAAATGCCATCGATCCGTCAGATGCCTGCTAAAAAATGCAATTAGATATCTAAATAATGCCATTGTTAAGTTAGATGTTTGCTCAGAAATGTCATTAGACATTGTTATTTTCACGTCAAACCCATTGACCATGTTACATGACAAAAATAAGCCGATTCTCACAATGATAAGTTAATGGTGTCCAGCACAACACACCCCTCAAATAAAACTAAGCACCCTGGAATTCTTTGACAAAACTAAGCACCCTGAAATTCTTTGACAACTAAACTGCTGGCTATATGATATTGTACGTATATAATGTCAAGAAACGAGTGGTAGTACTATACCAACTAAAAGATGAAATGTACGAAATATAACAAGAAGAAACATAACATAGTTCTGCTGGGGGCTCAGCGCAACACACCCCTCAAATAAAACTAAGCACACCAGAAATTAAACTAAGCAACTAATCTGGTAGACACTGCATTAGAACCACCATGAGCAACGACACTTCCACCTTACTCGGAGTCCTCGTCCACGTCCTCGACTTCGTCCTTGTCCCTCTTCCTCTTGGGCGATACTTCTTTGCTTGAACCGCACACTTGGCTCTTGTTATTCATCCAACCCTTGTAGATATTGAAACAAAGGTAGCCATCCATTGCAGCATAGTGGATGTGGTCTATATCTAGTACAGTCCACTGCCATGCACGATGAAACATGTGCGGAGGTTTCTTCAGTTCACCATACGAAGGATGAACCATGGCTCCTACCAGGGTCAGTATTGAAGGCTGATCAAGGGAGGTCACTAGCCCTTCCTTCTGGAGGTCGAAGGGGTCTCCTACAACGAGGCCTATCCGACCCAAGATTTCCTTGTCGTTCCTAAAGTCTAGAGTAACGAATTTGACTCGGCCACCCTTGAGGAACTTCTTAAATTCCTCGCACTCAATGTCAGCATGGCATATGTGGTAGACCAAGCATAAGTCATGCACACAAACCTGGATCACGGCGGGCTTCTTCTTCTCTGCATCCTTTAGTTTCTTCTCGCTTCCCAGGACTATGGTGTACTCAACATCTAGCCCAGCGACCCACTCATCATTTGAGTTTTTGAACAAGCATTTGAAGTGAGCAAGGCATTCTTTCACCATTGCGGAAGAATGGGTGTAGATGACGTCGAACTCATCGTCGGTGATGGTTCTAACCTTGTACTCGCCGCTGATCATGGAGATCTGGGACGCCATGGATTTGGGAGCAGGGTTAGGATTAGTGGAACTGCCGTAATGTGAAAGGACGGGATGACTACGAGCGGTTTATCAATTGTAAAAATATCGAGTGGGGGGCGCGCGTGCGAATGGCAGGGTAGTGGCTTGCCTGGTGGATAAATGGATTCATGCACAGTACTATGGGGGCCCAATTAGATGTCATGTCTACTCGACGCCCAATTAAATGGCTTTCGATGTCATGTCAAGCGTCAGGAAAATTACAGGTGATGCGAAGCTTTCCATTCTCCCATGATACGGGCTCCCGAGAGCCCATGGATCTGAAATCGAACGGTTGCATGGTGTGATGCTAGACCTATGGGTGAATATCCTATCCTGGAGGGTTATTCTGCAAATTTTCAGCAACTTAGCATGCGAACGTTCGATCTCAGATCCAAGGGTTGCTAGCAGCCCGTATCATGGTCGCGCCTACCACGACTGTCGCCTCACTCGCTCGGTCGCGCCCTTGGAGATTTAACATGGTGCATTAGGCTATCTGATGTTGGCATGTCATACATAGTCATCACTTAGTCACTCATACAACAAGGTGAGCTATAAGGTTGCCTATAAGACTATTTTTTTACTTCTCTCTATCTCTTTCTTCGCAGTATTTATTGCATTTGCCAAGGAGTGATGTCTTCCAATGAAATGGTGCTTAGATGAGGTGCTATGGGCATTAAATGGCTTAGCAACTCAAGTCCCCAATGTATAGGTGCTTAGTTTTTTGTTGCTAAGTTTGCTTCATCTAGGTACACGCGCTTATCACCGTTTCTTCCTGGAGTCACCAAACTAGTCTCTCTCTTCTTAATTAACTTGCCACATCAGACTTTATGCCTATGTGGTAGACTTAGTACGTGTAGGATCAAGAACAATAGTGGGCTATAAGCCCGCTTTACATGGCATTTTTGCATATGTCGGGGAAAGAGGCAAGGAAAAAGTGGAGGAGTGGGCTCTCAAGCAAGCGCCAGCCTCTACATGGTGGAGCATTGGGAGAGGCACCTGTATGGAGGTGGTCAGGAATCGGTAGACTCAAGCCGGTCCTAGCGCCGTAGTTAAAACGATAATGGCAAGTCAAATCACCGGGCCCCACATGTCCAGTAGTAACTCACTGTCAAATCACACAGCCATACATTTGCAGCAGCCTACTCCCTCATCTTATCACATCTCTATCGAACAGACTAGGCGGAACTGCCCGACCTACCGGGCGGGAAAAGCCCCGTCCTTCTCTTTTAAATAGTACAGTATACTAATTTTGTTTCCATGGATTGCACCATGGAGCAAAGCCTCAAGAAAACGGCGGTACACATGTACGGACTATACAACACGCCCGTCGCGTTTGCGTCGCACCCCAGATGGCCGGTCGGTCTGGCACGCCGCTCTCCGAATGGAACGCTTGTCATATTGCGTTTGCACACACATGTGGGACCGCAATTGAGAACCGACCATAGGCACACTCCCCGGCCCCGCAAGTCGGGTGAGTTAGTAGAAGAGAGAGATGAGCTATAGTACTACTAGATAAGTGTTGTAGGAGTACGTATGTTGGTACCTGGATGATCCGTGCAAGACACGAAAGATCAGTTCGTCCATGACTGTGACCAGACTCAGCAGACATGCCTAGATTGGCTATCGTCTACATATTGTGCAGGCTGTGTTGTATAGGGCTGTAGTTCTGGTGATCAATCTAAAAAAAGGTTTCTTCTCATCTCGCAAAATTTGGTGTCATGTGCTTCGGATCACTGCAAGGGTTAAACATCGACAACTGAGTTGGGCTAGTCATTGGGGGCACATGCACGAAGACTACTCAGCTTCCATCTAGGTCAAGCCGGCTATGTTAATTAGGACATCTATCGACAGACCCCTTTTCTCGTACTTTATCTTTAATTTGAGCTTTGATCCTCATCTAGTTTGTCCGTCGGGATTCATCTTGTCTCCTTTGGGCAGTGAGGTTATGATTTCTTGTCATGTGGCATTTTTCGTGTTATATGTTATAATCCGGTGCTTCAGATCAAAATGACGACAGCTGCGCCTCCGGGGCACGTGCATGAAGACTTCTCAATAGTCATTGCCGAGGTTAAGCCGGCTCCATCCGGTAGACAGAAGAAAAGTAGTACTCCACTATATAGGCAGGAGCCTCCGCGCTTGCTTGCTAGTGTTTCTCTGTTCACACTGTCTCGTCCTCTCCACATCTAAACACGATAGCGGTGGCCACGCTCTCTCTCTCTACTCACCGCTGGTCACAGATCCAGCTGGATCCTCTCCGCCGGGGAAGGTGAGAAGGTGCAATGTCCACGCGGTCGTCCTCGGTGATGGCTCTTACCCACTGCCGGCGCGTCCCGATCAGCATGCCTTGCCATTCTCTCCCAGGCATCACTGGCGAGGGAGGGCCTCCCACTGCTTCTTCCTCGCTGCCATAGTGTGGGCAGATCCGGCCTCCCACCGCCCACCTAGCGACATCCCGGCGACCCTCAGGTATAACTTCCTTTGAAACCGGCCTTGCTCTACTTCCCGAGCTCCTAACGTCGCTGCATTTGTATCTTTTACTATTTCTCAGGCCCCCTCATGTAGATAGGATCGATCAGCTGTTCGAAAACCACCTATTTTTTACTGTTAAGAGGTAAAACTAGTTCATGCACTCGAATCTAGTAGTACTTGGTTCATTCAAGGAAGAAAGGGGGTGGGGGTGGGGGAAGATTTGTTACCTGAATCTAGGACTTGGTCGAAAGAGGAAATAATGGGGGCGAAAAGTAGCAGAGACTGGCTATCCAACTGGTCTCTAGGTCTAATAGGGAAATAAAGGGAACGCAGTACAAACTCAATATAAACCCGATCTATTGGTTGAAAACCGAAAGAAAGTGGGAACTGGGGGACATGTCAACAAAGTAAGTCCAACATTAGATTTGCTAGCCTCACATAGTATAAGGTGGCTATATACCGAACAAAAGTGGGACCAAACCAGATATCCTCTTCTGATGTTTGTTGCCCTGAACCGCTCCATTGGTAAAATGTAGCAGTCGCACTGTTAAAATTAAGGACACGTTAAACCAATGTTGTTTTCAATGTAATGCCTCCAGTAATATGAATCAATGGCACTTTTTTCATGTCCAGCTAAATTTCCCATTAAGATAAGTTGCTTCTTTTCGTTAGATATGCAACTGTCCTAGTCCGCGTACTCTCCAGGAGCTTCATGACCAACCTTGATGTTGCTCAATTTTATTGTAACTAATGAAGAAGAAGCTCTGTGGGTTTCGTTTTTGATGGAAATGGAACCGGGGCTGGAGCCCTTTTCTAAAAAGAAGAAGAAGAAGCTGCTAGCTCATGGGACACTACTTCATTTTACGTGAACTGCACCAAAAGGTCCCACGAATTGAATCATCCTTGTTGGTGACTGGTGTCATCCCTTCTACGATGGCGTTGACTGCAGATATGGTTCCCATCACGAGGTATGTTCCTTTTTGGTCTGACCGTTTGCCAAAGATCCTGCATGTTGATCCTGCTCTTATGCTACTGTTTTGGCACTCCATGGTAAAGCAGTAATGTTATTATTTTGCACCTTAATCTAGTCACGCTATCAATTTGAGGCAATGCTTTGGCACCGCTAGTGCAACTGTTTTTTTATATATTGAAAGAGGGGGTTCCCTCTGATTTCATTAAAGAAACCCAACCATAGAGAACCATTCTCCGACAACATCTTAGTGTAAACGGGCAGTTATGCAACTACTACTAGAAGACACTGAGTACTAGCAGGAGACAAGTTCACAACATAAGCTAGGCAGGTAGGGGGACGCAGCACCAGCTCGACCAAGTTTGGATTACAACCCAAATGCTACCACAGAAACATCAGGGGGGAAGATAGGGACTGAAAGAGCCAACTTCAGCATCCCAGTCTAAGCACCCCCGGCCTTCATCCTTGCGACGCACGGTACACCTTGTTTGCCACCTGCTCGACCCTAGTGTCACTAATAAAATGAAGTAACAATACAATTAAAATAGAGCGAGTGTCCTCTCTATCATTTCATTTCCATTGTAGATAAAGAAAGTGCTTCTCTTTGTTAATGTATGTTTCATCAACTAGTCCCATTGTTAATGTTTAAGCGTTTCTGCAAACTGGGGTGCTTAATTTTAGTTAATCTGCACAAAAATAGAGATTTGAATGTCTCAGTGCCCCTCCTTGTACTACCATTGTACACTGATGTTCATCACTGGCAGAAGGTGTATCGGGGAGACTTGGGACGATTTCTAGTATGAGGCGTGGCGTACCATATCAGGCGTCGCAGGGCCCATCTCACCCTTGCAGCATGGCATACTATGATACTATCGCAATATTTTCTTCTATTTATTTTCCGTGTTTCATCAACTAGTGCCACTATAATGTAATCACGCCTTTTCATTATCTGTGCAAACAGGGTTATTCAGCAGCATTTTGGTGGAACTGCACAAATGTATGGATGGAACCAGCATATATGGAGAGTGCGAGGTGTGCCAAGTAAAAATTACCAACACTAACCATGCTCTATGCACGCATTGCCATCCACCACCACTAGTGGGATGTGTGGCGCTCTCTATGGACGGATCTTTCTCGACAGCAAATCCTCTAACCAAATACTAGTAGCTTATATTCGCAGTTTTCTAGGGAGTACTCTTTTCTGAAAGAAGCACCAATATTTTTTTTATTTGTACACAGTTTCACAACTTTGACCCAAAGGTCCAGAGCTATTTAAGGGTGATTCGCGTAGTACTCGGAGACTGATTGTAACCATGATTTACATTAGCTGTCGCACTGATTGTAAGCATGAGCAGGTGGAAGATTAGGTTTATGCAAAGCTTACCTTAAACCCTACCGTCCTCGAAATCTCCCACTCATTGTCAAACCAAGTAAGGATCTCCTTCAACTGGGCTAACTTTGCCTGGTCGCCGCCGGCGATCTGCCTGATTCGCTTCTGCATCCTCTCCATAAATGTCCTTCTGAGTGGTCCGGTGCTAGCTTTGGAAGATGGGAGGAGAGACAGTGGTCTTGCACTAGATAATAGGGAGAGGCGAGATGCTGGTTTTCGAATGGAAATGATGGAGAGGAGAGGAGGTGGTTTTGCAATGGAGAAGAGGGAGAGGCGACACGGTGGTTTTGGAATGGAGATGATGGAGAGGCGAGGAGGTGGTTTTGCAATGGAGAAGAGGGAGAGGAGCGTGCGGCAGCGATTTAGGATTGGACGAGAGGGCCGGTGCGCTATGACTGGATCAAAATCAAAATCAATTTACCCTTCAATTAAGAAAGTGACCCCACATTAACTAGTCTCCCTTTTATTCTGGGTTATAATTGACCATGATTTTCGCAAATAAAATATACATTATACGTTGTAAAAATAATATAATTTGAAAGTACATTCAGATACGAACCAAATGATACAATTTTTGGTGACATGCATTCACATTTTGCTTGTCAAATACAGTACGTGGTCAAACTTTGACCCAAAATACACAAAACAAAAAATACTTCCAAGACCAGCCGCGCTCTTCCGTTCTTCTCCTCTTAAACCACTGCCGCTCCTCTCCTGTTCCAATCTAAATCCAGCACCACTCCTCTCCTCTTCCATTTCAAAACCACCGCCCCTCCTCTCATGTTCCAATCCAAAACCAGGGTTGCTCCTCTCCCGTTCTAAACCAAAACTAGCGCTGCTCCTCTCCTCTTCCATTCAAAAACCACCGCCGGCGAGTGAAGGTGCTGTGGAGAAGTAGATTGATGGAGGAGTATAACCGATACGTGAGGATCGCAGACGGCGATCCTGTGAAGCTAACTAGGATGTTGGAGATACAGTCTTGGTTTGACAACAAGGACCAACTAGCGGCGAAGGTGACATCCATGGCCAAATATCTGCAATAGAGCGAAAAGGAGGCGATACTCCCGGAGGGAATCGCACAGGAGTACATAGAGCTGCTCCTCTGGGCCATGGAGCAAACAGATTCACCGAATCCGATCGTGAGGGAGCGGTGGTGGGAGTATCGATCCAAGATGGAGCATCCACCAGAGATTGAAGGATCGAGCATCTACAGGGTGCCGTTTGTGAGGTGTCGTGCCAGAGCAAGCCGGTGGAGTCTTCGTTGACCAAACCCAACTTTAAGAGGAGAAAAATAGTTGGCCCGACGACGCTTCCCCGCCATCCTCTCCATCACCGTTCACATCGTCTCACCGGGCGGCTGTCTGCCGCTGAGGAATAGGAGGGATTGCCCCCCCAGACCAATAGTCGGGCAGGTTGTGAATTGTCAGGAGGAGCTTAGGGCTGTTAGTATTTGCATGTTGTGAATTTTGTTTTGTATTGTGCATTTTGAGAGCACTTTCAAATACGAATGTCTTTTGTATTTCAGATTTGTAGTATTGAGGATATGAAGTATTTTATGAATTCTATAGATCTATTTTAGCACTTAAAATGTAGTTTCATAGGAGTATAAAAGTGCAGACAATGTGATTCTCAGAGAAGAAACTGCAAGTTTTAGTTTTAGATAAGAAACTCCAAGTTCGGTTTCAGATAAGAAACCGCAACTTTCAGAGGCAGAGCATTTATGTTAACACGGCCTTTTCAAACAGTGTTAACATGATGCTGGAAGTTTTATTCATGGTCAAAACTAGAAGTAACAGCCAGTTAACATCATGCTGATCAACATTCATGCATAGCACATCTTCATATGATGCACAGTCAAAAAGATATGCTATTTTCAAAATGCCCACACAATGTCGAGTGTGCGAATAATAGAGAAAACAAGGGACGGAGTTTTGGCAAGTGTTGGACGTGGTGTGCGTTGATGACAATTGGGACCCACATGTCAATAAAGGCAGATGCAAAAAATTTGGAGATATTTTCTCTGCACAGGTGGAATCAAACCCGGGCGGAAGAGCTGTCGGGTAGTGTCACTCGGCCACTTGGCTAGTTCAGTTGTTTCGTTACTAATAAGGCACTTCCTTAGGTGGTCGGATCTCCTCCTGCACCTTTCTGTGCTCGCCGCGACGCTGCTGTCTGCCATTGTGAACATGCTGAACAAACGAGAGGAATCTCGAGAGGACTATACGTGGAGAGGCGGACAGTCGGGACCCACCAGGTCTATGGCCGTACGCAAGCAAGTGCCTCATCGAAAAAATACTTCCTCCTAATGCTATACTGACGTTGGGGCCCACGGGTTTGTCAACATAGTTACATTTGTTTTAGGTGCTTCAACGTAGTTACTATAGGAGATAAATTCACAACGAAGCCGGGGAGCTGGCAGGTATGATTTATTATCACTAGGGCAGCAAGTATCAACTGGGTTTTGGGCTACCCTGTCTAGGCTTTCTTTTTTAACATGCGCAACCCACGACCTCGGATCCGGCTTATGGACCTCCCATCTGAGGTTTTATTTTTCCTGAAACATCGGCAACCCAATTTATATATATTTTTGAAGAAACCGTAGAGGTCTGTTTTATTTTTCTATATAAGAATAGGAATCTCTGGTCCAACTTATGTTCCCCTTCTAACTATATTATATATATTTAAATTATTTTATATGTTATTATATATTATTTTTATTGTCATCATATATTTAAGAGATACTTACATATGCAAGAAAACAATATCCCACATCTTATTAACTTATAAATATAATTTCTTAACAATAAAATCCTGGATTTTTTTTGGCAACAAAAACCCTGGTGATTGTGTACAAAAGCTTGGTAAGATTTAAGGACCAATGTAATAAGAAATCACTTATTATTTAAGTATATATATATAACAAAATGCTCAGCCCCTGTTTATTTTTTGATAACATTGCTGTGCCCACCCCAACATTATAATTAGAATCAGCCCAGCAAAATCGTGTATTTCGAGAAAGGGCAAATGGCCTGTAATTTTTTAGGAAAAACATGAATGGGACGCATGGACACTACATTATTTGTTCACCCAGCCCAACTAATGGACTATAATTCAAAAAAAGATCAAATTGACTGTAAATTCTACCCCGCAAAAAACTATAAATTCTGAAAAAATGGGTTGAATACGTGCCACATTTTTGGAGGCTGAAATGTGGGCCAATAGGTTGAAGCCAATGCAAGTCATTGTCAACTTAGTCAACAAATGATTCTGACATCGTTAGCCATTGGATTTACATCCAACAACCGGCATCCATCTTCAATCTCTCGTCTTCTTCCTCCAGCACCGTCGGGACCACCTGTTTCCGCCTCTTGCTACTAGCAGCTCTGCTTAGCACGCTTCGCTGTGAAGTGCTACTCCACCGTTGGCCAGGCCATCCCTCCACCCCTCCACACCTCCTGTTCTTCTCCACCAACTGCTGAACCACACCAAACCAGAACCAGTTAACCCTCATACACCTCTCCGTCTTCCCATCTCTGGCTCGTTGCTATCCGGGACCTCGCCATCGTCCACCATCTTGGATGCACTCGGCGCGGAGTGGTCAACATGGTCAACGAACGACACCATCGGAAGTAGACTATGCGTGGAGCGGCTGACAGCTGGGTCCATGGCCGCACGCAAGGAAATGCCTCCATGTTACGCGCAAAATAATGATTCCTCCATGTGACAGTTGGGACCCACCAGAAGGGCCTCTGTATTTCGCGAAAAAAAACGTTCCCACCGCTGACAGGTCAGACCCACCACTATATCTTCGCACGCAAGGAAGTGACTCCTTATTACGCACAAAAAAATGAATACCCCCTGCTAGCTGGGACCCACAATAGTGGGAGGCTGACTTGTGGGCCAACTAAGTTGACGGGGACAGAGGGCTTTGTTAACTTAGTCAATACGAACGATTCTAGCTCCAGTGACTGTACGATGTCCATCCAACGACCATAGTGCTTCTTCAACCTCTTGTCTTCTTGCTCTAGCCGACCAAAGCAGCGCCGGTCGTGCCTCGTGCTCCTGCCTCCCATGGCCAGCTGCGATACCGCGGAGGCCTCACCGCCCCCTACTACTCCCACCGCTGGCCATGCCATCCCTCTACTCACCCACATCCCCTGTTATTTTGCGGCGATAGCAGCCTCCCACCGCAGCGAACTAGTGAACCCTCATACTCCTCTACGTGTGGGCATCCACTGTCGCGTCTTCCCCGGATCCGTGTCGTCCCCTTCATAGGCCTCGCTGTCGTCCACTGCCCTGGTGCTCTCGGCGCGGCGTGGTCAACGTGGTCAAGGAACGGCTTCCATCGGACGTGGACTGTATCTGGAGAGGCTGACAGCTGGGTCCACGGCCGCATCAAGTAACAATTCTTTGTGGGATCAATTCATCTTTATCATTAGGAACAATAGTAATACCTCCCTTCTTAGGGACACAATGGACAGGACTTACCCACTGACTATCAGCAACAGGATAAATTATGCCTGCCTCCAGAAGCTTTAGTATTTCATTTCTTACCACTTCTTTCATCTTAGGATTTAACCGTCGTTGGTGATCAACAACCGGTTTAGCGTCTTTCTCCAATTTTATTTTGTGCTGGCATAGAGTGGGACTAATGCCCTTAAGATCATTAAGAGAATATCCAATAGCGGCACGGTGCTTCTTCAGAGTTTTCAATAATCTCTCTTCTTCCTGCTCTGAAAGGCTAGCACTAATAATAACAGGATATATGTTCTTTTCATGAAGATAAGCGTATTTAAGAGCATCAGGTAATGGTTTAAGCTCGAACACGGGATCACCCTTGGGTGGAGGAGGATCCCCTAGAATTTCAACACATAAGTTGTGTTTCAAAATAGGTCCCTGTTTAAAGAATACTTCATCTATTTCCCTTCTTTCACTCATAAACATATCATTTTCATGGTCTAGCAAATATTGTTCTAATGGATCATTAGGAGGCACGGCAATAGAACCAAGACCAATAATTTCATGTTTAGTAGGCAATTATTTATCATGGGGTTGTCTACGAAATTTAGCAAAATTAAAATTATGAGACATATCCCCTAAACCAACAGTAACAATATCCTTTTTGTAGTCTATCTTAGCACTAACAATATTCAAGAAGGGTCTACCAAATATAATGGGACAAAAGTCATCTTGTGGGCAACCAAGAACAAGAAAATCAGTAGGATATTTAACTTTCCCGCACAAGACTTCAACATCTCTAAGAATCCCGACTGGTGAAATAGTATCTCTATTGGCAAGCTTAATAGTAACATCAATATCTTCTATCTCAGCAGGTTCAATATCATGCATAATTTCTTCGTATAAAGAATGATGTATTATACTCGCACTAGTACCCATGTCACATAAGCCATGATAGCAATGATCTCCTATTTTAACAGAAACAACATGCATGCCTATAACAAGTCTATGTTTATCTTTAGTATCGGGTCTAGCAATTCTACCAGCTTCATCACAAAAGTAAATAACATGCCTATCAATATTATCGACCAAGAGATCTTTAACCATAGCAACACTAGGTTCAACTGTAATTTTCTCAAGGGGTTTAAGTGTTCTAGCATTATTCTTACGAACCACCGTTGAAGCTTTAGCATGATCCTTTATTCTAATAGGGAAAGGTGGTTTCCCAATATAAGCGGTAGGAACAATAGGATCAACATTATAAGTGATAGTCTTTTCTTCAACTTTAATAGGTTCAATTACCTTTACTTCAACTAGTTGAATGCCCGTGCGTTGCAACGGGATGATAAAAAGACATATAAACACACATTAGATAGTTGTTCTAAATCAGAAATATGTGTCCAACTTGATTGCACATGATTTTCATTCCTAAGTGACAACAACTTCGCCACTTGTTTTACCTTGTACCGAAGACGGGGCAAACATTCGATGGCTTAATGTGGTTCAACCCATGAAAACATCACACTACTAATAAATGCTCCCTCTGTCCCATAATATAAGACATTTTGCAAACTAACATAATTTGTGAAAACATCCTATATTGTGGGACGGAGGGAGTAGATTACTATTGAAATCACATGTGATGCTTTACATAGATTTGAAGCTGTATAGAGAATGGGCCCGTGAAAACATCAGAGAAGTAATAAATAGATTATATTGGAAACACATGTGATGCTTTACATAGATTTGAAGTTGTATAGTGAATGGGCCAGTGAAAACATCGCACAAGTAATAAAATAGGTTTTTAGTTGTATGAGAAATCGATAATATAACCAATTTGAAAAAGAGGGTATCATAAATTTGAACCATTTATAGAAGAGCAGCTAGCATTATTATTTATTACAAATATCGGGACACAGAAGCATGAATCTTAATTGTCTCAGTTATATTTTGTGCTTGGAGTCTCAGTATCATAATTGAAGTTCCGAATCAAGTTAATTGAAAAAATAGCTTATGAATAACATTAAGTCCATAACTTCTAGAATTCATTGTCAGTGCTATGGGAATGACTCTAGAAAAGTTCAGTAAATATGGCTTAAACATAATAAATGAAGCGTACAAACATGCCAATGATTTCTTTGATATCAAATAAGGCACAAATAATGTTGCCCTATGTTGCCCTAGAACATAAGTACATTCCATCTAAACGTGTGTGTTGACATACATGATACATGTCAAATGCTCCCTCAGTCCACAAAAGAACTGCTTTGTTTCTTGCTCTGGCTCAGCTCATGCGACCAGTCTTGAACTTTGCTGTACAAGTCAGACCAGAGCCTGAGCACTCATAAAACCAGAGCCTTTTTTAGCTCCTTGGCGTAGTATATCTTCACATTGTCATAAAGTGGCATGTGTAAACATAACATGAAGCATCAGGAGGATATTATGATAGTTCAGAAGAATATAAGTTAAATGAGATGAGCAGGTTTACCTATGTCCAGCACAACTTGGCTTCTGAAAATTTTCTCCCACCAAAACCCCGGAAAGCAAGTCACTGCTAGAGTATGGAATTTGCTTCTTAGAAGCATTAGATGTGTGTTCAGAAGCTCATGCAAAGAAGAGATCAATAAGAACCTGGGGAAAAGAATAGCCTGAGGAAAAGAAGAGCCATCAAATGAATTATACAAGTATCTCACTGGAATTGTTTCTTTTTCTGACCACAGAAAACAACTCACTCTTGAATGTCCTACACGAAATGAAACTATTTACAAAGATAACTTCAAGAAGCTAAGCTGCTAAGATGTACTGTAAGAGAATAAATGACATAACAGGCGTCCCTCATAGCTCAAACACATATGTAATTCAGAGATTTTCTTCTTCCTCTGAGACAGCAGGAAAGCAAGAAATACACTATGTATTCTTCATGGAATAAAAAATGTCGAAAGTGACTAAGCTCGTTTCAGTTAGTGGGCATATGAAGAATATCTTTTGGTAAGAAATATGTGTTTACAAAATCAATTGTAAAAGAAAGTCATTATACAGAAAAATAACATTCCCTTGATAACTCTAGAAATTCAAAAGTTTATCAGGCAATTGAGATCAGCCATACAGAATCAAATGAACTGATGGTTAAGGAAAACACAAAAATGGAAGGCGCAAGAAACAAATCAAATGGTTTCATGAGAAAACCTTGGATATATTGCAACACATGGAAAAAAATTAGGAGATTAAGTTATAGAAACAATTCTAGCCATAGGATAATTGGGTAGATTCAGCGAAAAGGAGAAAAAGAAACCAAGATACTAAACACATCCACTGTGAAGTATTAAAGTCTACAGGAAGAGCCAAGAACATATAAATGGTACTGGATGGTTGCATGAGAATCTGAGCATGTGTATCCCTGGTTTTAGAAAGCAAAAGTGTGCTACTCAATGCTACTCTTGTTCACTGTACATCAATCTAAACTAAACACTTTGACTTGAAAGGACTTGAAACATGTCTACTTCATTGCCGAATTAGTTAGTCTTTAGTTTAGATTAGTGAGCTATCACAGAAATATTGTCTTGTGTCAGCATAAGTTCCATTGCACAGTAATTAAGTGATGTTGGCCATGTGTTCGTATTTCATCTTAAGACTGAAAGTACAGTTGTGTCTCGCTTCAACAGACATGCTGAAGAGGAAGATTGTAGTTACCAGTGCTGCCTTGTAGTACTTATAGATGTCCTCCATGTAGTTGACAACATCTGGTTCATTGTGGCCATCGAGCTTGTTGATATCATCCACGTAGGTATCTTGCCAATAACACGCAGTCAGACTTCAAATTTGTAATAATGGTGTCCTCCCATATCGCTGGTTTACAAGGGGAAAATACAACAGTCTCACTTCCATTTCCTAACAAAAATAGTTGGCCATATAAAATTTCATAAATAGTATCCTTAAAAATAGATAACTAATTTTAATTCCACAGGAAATAATCCTTGTAGAATGCATACAAGCCATAATCCAGCCTATCATTTTATAATAATGTGTTCAGCAACTTTAGTTGTGCTATTACTGACACATGTTTCATATGGTGAATAAGAAACTTAATGAGACACCTGTTGTTTGAGGATGAAAGTGTTATTTCACTCCATGGAACAATTGCTTCAATTCTTCAAAATGGAAGCATACATCAAAAGGCTTCAGAACACGAGAGGTCAACATACTCTAAATCAGTCCGTACAATTTAAAATCTACATTCAGTGTCTACCACCATGAAATTGCAGCTAGAAGCCAGCAAGTACGCTACAATGACTGAGAACTTGAACGATTGAGGGATAAAGATGAAAATTGTAAAGAACTAACCTCTAGTTGGAAGGGCACGAAGATGCCAACTCCTTCTCTGCTATATCTTCCTTAATATCTATTCGAGTGACCATGTATGTTCCAAAGTTAAAGATAAAAGAAATTTAAAAATATGCAAATTGGCACACATATCCCTTCCACTGAACATATGCAACCCATATCTGTAAAAAAATAGAAATTTAGTACATGTTCATAAAGAAGAAGTAACAACACATGGTGGTCTCAATATCCAGTGTCTCATGTTGGATACATTTTTAAATATGTGCAGTTTCACATCCGAGCAGAACAAAATTAATTGACAGAGATGTGATAGCTCTAAATAGCTAAAATGGCTCACAAAATCTTACAAAACAAAAACTATGAGATTTTCTTGACAGACTACTATGTATAGTTCTCCTGTGATACAATCCTAGACCACACAAATGCCTTGTATTAAACCTAAAAGGTAAATGCTCTAAATAGGATTGTAGGAGAAAAGAAGAATAAGTAGATCCGGGATGCAGTGGTGTGAATGCACAATGTATGTGGGATATAGAGCTCTTTGCTATATAGATAAAAACTCTAATGGTAAACCTCGTGAATCCTGATTCACTCAAGGTACACAAGTTGTAGGGCTAATAATGGGCTCGTCTAGAAGGGACATTTCACTATTTGTGTCCCCTTTTTTCATCCAAATGGTAAATTACAATGTTTTATGCAAATAATTTATAGAAGGATTTAAGAACACACAAGTTAATTTCATTCTTGGAGAGGTGCAGACTGCAATAAAGGGAGCTGACATTTGTATGGCGTTAGTTTGCTGGTATAACCAGCTAGAGTTAATCATCTGTTTTACAGTAAAATTTTGGGCATAATAAGTGTTATCTCCAATAGATTGAAGATGATAGACATCAGAATCCTTACCGGACCGCGCTTTGCAATTCGAAATGAAAACCTCCACCCCGAGGATCTTGCAGACCCTTATTCAAGCCTGACACAACGTAGGTGCTAACCTGAGCCGATGCGTCCGTGCAACAAGTGGACCAGCGGAAGGATGAAGGCCCCTAACGGACGAAGACCTGCAGGAGGTGGTGCGTGGGGGGACCCGGTGGCGTGGCTTTCGCCTGGAGCCGATGTGGCGGTGGGATGCGACCGCTCTCCCCTGAGCTGAGCGCGGCAACATCCACTGGAGGCATTGAAGGCTGCGCTCGGCAGCGCCGCTTGGGTGCACCGAGAACTGCTCATGTTTGCAGAGAACAACGACCCAATATGCAATCGTGTCGGTGCCAAGGGATTATGAGGGAGGTGGTGGGAGAGGAGGATGTCTCCTGAAGGGAAGAGGGCGAGCGGGTGTGGGCGAGGTCCATTACCACCTCCACCAGCGTGGGGAGATCCGGGTGGTCCTTCGCCCACCACCAGAGATCCCCGAGGAGAAGCTCCAGTGGCCTGCACAGCTCCTCCTTGAACCCCTCTGGCCCGGCGGACTTCCATTGCGTGGTGCGCACGGGAGCATCGCCCCGGCGGCCGCAGCGGAGGGAGAGGTGGCGAGCGGTGGCTGGGCCACACGTCACGGAGGAGAAGCGGCGGGTGTAGGGAGAGGAGAGGGCGGGATGGGGTGAGGGAGAATCGGAGGTGGAGGTGGGGCGGCGGCGGCGGCAAGCGCGTCCCGGTGGAGGGAAAGAGTTGAGGACGGGGAGGAGTGAACAGTTGTGTGGAGAGTGAAGTCGTGCGTTGGGTTCGTGGGTTCCAACCGGCTCGTATTTTCTTTATGGGGAGGTGGGATCGTACGAGCGATTTTTTTGGTGCGGGATTGAGGTCGAACCATCACGACGTTCGATTCTCCTTTAATAGTAGAGATGTGAGGATGATATTTAAACCACTTATCCTTAGGGAGATCAACATGAGTAGCAAATGATTCACAGAAAGAAGCTACTATCTCAGAGTCAAGTGCATATTTAGTGCTATATTCACGAAAAGCATTGGTATCCATGAAAGATTTAACTCAATCAAACTTAGGTGTTATACCAGACTCCTTACCTTCATCGAGTTCCAAATCTTCAGAGTTGTGTTTAATTCATTCCAATAAATCCCATTTGAATTCAATAGTCTTCATCATAAAAGAACCAGTACAAGAAGTATCGAGCATGGAGCGATTATTGAGAGAAAGCGAAGCATAAAAATTCTGAATAATAATTTTTCTTGAGAGCTCATGATTGGGGCATGAATATAATATTGACTTAAGCTCCACCAATCTTGAGCGACACTTTCTCCTTCGCGAGGCCAAAAATTATATGTATAATTACGATCATGATGAACCAGATGCATATGATAAAACTTATGATGAAATTCCAATTTCAATAGCTTGTAGTTCCATGATCCAATATCATCACATAGCCTAAACCATGTTAATGCATTTCCCTTCAAAGATAAAGGGAAGACCTTCTTCTTGATAACATCCTCGGGCATACCTGCAAGCTTAAATAATACACAAACTTCATCCACATAGATTAGGTGAATATCAGGATGTAATGTTCCATCTCCTGTAAAAGGATTAGCCAGCAGTTTCTCTATCATACCTGAAGGAAATTCAAAGTAAACATTTTCAGAAGGTTTAGTAGGTTAAGGAGCAACTCTTTTGTCTACTGGTCGGGGTGAAGATACCCCAAACAAGCCCCTCAAAGGATTTTTTTCCATAGTAACAAGTGATAGTAAATTTCAGCACACTATATAAATTTTTCCTTACCAAATCCCACTTACCAAAGGCGCTTCACTCCCCGACAATGGCACCAAAAGAGAGTCTTGATTTCCCACAAGTATAGGGTATCTATCATAGTCCTTCCGATAAGTAAGAGTGTCGAACCCAACGAGGAGCGGAAGGAAATGACAAGCAGTTTTCAGTAAGGTACTCTCTGCAAGCACTAAAATTATCGGTAATAGATAGTTTTGTGATAAGGTAATTCATAGCGGGTAACAAGTAACAAAACTAAACATAGTTTAGGAAGGTGGCCCAATCCTTTTTGTAGCAAAGGACAAGCCTGGACAAACTCTTATATAACGGAAAGCGCTCCCAAGGACACATGGGAATTATCGTCCAGCTAGTTTTCATCATCCTCATATGATTCGCGTTCGTTACTTTGATAATTTGATATGTGGGTGGACCGGTGCTTGGGTACTTCCCTTCCTTGGAAAAGTATCCCACTTATGATTAACCCCTCTCGCAAGCATCCACAACTACGAAAGAAGAATTAAGGTAAACCTAACCATAGCATGAAACATATGGATCCAAATCAGCCCCTTATGAAGCAACGCATAAACTAGGGTTTAAGCTTCTGTGTCGGTGTACTAGAGTAGGGGTACCCTAGTATCCCGAACTTGTGCACGGGCAGTTGCAGCGCTGCGCGGCAAGGCTTGCCGGACGACCGCCAGAGTTCTCCGTGGGTTCCTTTGGAGCCATTCGAGAACAAAGCATTCAAGATGAAGAGACAAGGCCCCGACAAGAGGATCTTGCCGGGAAGAGACAAGGCCCCGGCAAGAGGAGCTTGCCGGGAAGGCCAACCACAACACTTCAAGAAACTTGCCGCGACGCATCGCACGTCCCGGCAAGGTCCCGTGAGCGACAAGATTCCGGACTCGACAAGACGACGACCCCGACAAGGTACTCGCGGGGCCCGCTGCCACTCTGTACCCACGCTCCAGTGCACCCACCCACGTGTCGCCATGAGGCTTCCTCAGGGGCGCGTGGCGGGAGCCTGTGCAGCCAGGGGTACGCGGTGGCAAGCGGAGATGAAGAGAAGGCCATCGTGGCAAACGGTGGCGCTCCTAACGGTCACTTTTTGCACTGTTTAGGCAACTCAGACGGGCATTCAATGACCTTGTCCCCTGCCGTCAGAGTTAGGTAGGGTGCACTGTGTCCACAGTAGCGGTAGCTGCACCTGCCGCATCCTTTTCCATTTTTACCCTTCTAGTCTACGTTGCCACCTGTCGGTGACCCCTTGAAAGTATAAAAGGAGGCCCAAGCGCAACGTAGAGGGGGTTCGGCTCATTCGAAACATAAGGAACACTCTCACGCTCAGTCTGGCAGCGTCCATCGCTCCCGAGCAAGAATTCAATACACACAAACAAGCAGCAGTAGGGTTTTACGCATCCGTGTGGCCCGAAGCTGGGTAAAACTGCTCGCGTGTACTGCCTCGATCCGCTCTTTGCGCGGCCTCCGCCCCCCTCCGAACCACAAAGGGGCCCGGTCCCCATAGGTGTTGGTGGATCAGTTTCCCCGACATATTTGGCGCGCCAGGTAGGGGGCGTCGAGATTGTGCGAACCTGATCCGGCGTGCACGCGAGCTAAATCTTCATCGTCTTCATCGACATGCCACCGAAGAAGAAGGACTCGGAGGCAGCTGTTCCATCTACGTCGCTTTCACCGCCTCCGGAGCAAACGGGTGGTGGAGTGGACGCCGGCGGAAGAATGGGCGTCGACGAGGGAGCCCTCAGTGCGGCCAAGTCCAAGGACAAGGCGGCACAGACCTCGGCATCCATGCGCGCACCGCGCCCCTCTCAGGAGGCGCGGGACCAGCAGCGTCATGGCGTTCGCAGCGCCATACGTTCGCTGGGCCAAGATCAAGCTGGTGGTTCTCGTGGCGCTCAAGACCAACATGCACGTCAACATGCTGGCTTGAGCGAAGTACGGTCGCCTGGATGGGGCACTGCTCCTTCTAACGTGGTTAGGAGTCCGAGCACGCCCCACTCCTCGCACCGTTCACCTCCGCCGCCCACCACTCCAGCAGAAGCCTTGGCGCGAGCTCAACTGCTCCTAGACTATCCTCCGACGGCGGACAAGACCGACGAATGGAGGGCCATTATCCAGAGCCTCATCGGCTTCGCCAACGGTGACACTGCGCGGCAACCAAGCACCTCGCTGCCGCGGCAGGACAGCCGGACGCGAGCCGATGGCAACAAGACCGGGGGAGGTGCGACTTCCATGCACTCTCCACTACGAAGGCCAAAATCGCCGACTCGCCGGGTCCACCCCGACAGCAGCTCCACCGCGTCATCGGACCCACGAGCTCGTCGCGACCAGCGCCAAGTTCTCCATGAACGACAACAAGAAGATGCTCGAACCCGCATCGAGCGCCGAAGAGAAGCGCGACGTCAATTCGACAAGCGCGCTGGGCCCTCTGTTGACATGCATGCGCCAGGGGAACCATGCGATCTGCCGTACGCGGTAGGTTGTCCTGCGTTCACCCGTGAGCTGCGACAAGTCCAGTGGCCCAACACAAAGAATTTCAAACCAGACGTACCAGAGAAGTACGACGGCAAGACGCATCCATCAGAGTTTCTCAGCATCTACACCATCGCGGTGCAGGCTGCCGGGGGACGGGACGACAAGATCCTTGCCAACTACTTCCCGCTAGTACTGAAGCCCAATGTCAGGTCCTGGCTCATGCACTTGCCGGACAATTCCATCTCCTCTTGGGCAGATTTATGCCATCAGTTTGTCGGCGCCTTTACAGGCGGCCACAAGCCACATGGCCAAGAGAGCGATCTTCATCTGCTCGCCCAGAAGGAAGGAGAGCCACTGCGCAAGTACATTCAGAGATTCAGCCGTGTACAGCACAACATCCCAGACGTCCACCCCGCCGCGATCATCAGCGCATTCCATCAGAACGTGCGAAACCAAAGGATGAGGGAGGAGATGGCGATGTGTAAGATCAGAGACGTCAGCGAGCTTTACGCCCTGGCCGACAAGTGTGCACGCGCTGAAGAGGGGAGGAGGCTCCCCGGAGAGAGTACAGCAGCAGGAGGATCCGACAGTGAGGATGCCGCCCCGACAAGGAAAGGCCGGCGGCAGAACAACAGAAGGAAAAAGGGCAAGGAAGTGCTAGCTGTCGAGCAGACCGGCAACGGAGGTGGCGCCAAGGAAGCTAAAGCTGGTGGCTCCGACAAGGAGGCCCAGCCTGTGGCGGCCGCCGACAAGCAGGACAGCTCCGGCAAGCAGTATTGTAAGATTCACCGCACCAAGGGTCACGATCTCCAGAACTGCAAGAAAGTCGAACAGCTTGTTGAGCAACAGAAAGCTGAGTACGAGCGGCGCGACAAGGAGAAGGCCCAGGAAGGAACTGGTGGATCCGGCAAGAAACATCCCGGCCGAGGAGGACGCCGCGGCAAGGCCAAGCAACGGCAAGGAGATAGGCCTCCCCGTGGCCGCGACAAGGATGAAGACAACGACGATGACGAAGACGTGGATGATGATGAGGCCGATGAGCAGGAATTTCAGGAAGCTACAGAGGTCCTGTGCGTCGACGGTGGTGCTTCTCTGCATACTTCGCACCGCCAACTCAAGCAGTGGATGCGGGAGGTTAATGCAGCGGAACCATCCGTAGAGTCACACAAGCCTCTGAAATGGTCCAGCACGCCTATCATCTTCGACATTGAGGATCACCCTGATCGTGTAACTACGGTCGGGTGCTTGCCGATGTTGGTTTCACCAACTATCCGCAACCTCAATGTCACGAAGATGCTAGTTGATGGCGGGGCCGGCTTGAATCTGATCTCCTCCGCGGTCCTTCAGAAACTCCAGATCCCTGACAGCGAGCTCGAGGAGACCGGCACATTCCAAGGAATCAGCTCGGGAAGAAGCAAGCCGAAGGGAAAGATCACGCTGCCGGTCACATTTGTCAGCGAGCTGAATTTCAGAACTAGAGGGTCACATTTGACGTTGCCGATTTTCCATTGCCCTACAATGGGATCCTTGGCCGTCTAGCGCTCGCCAAGTTTATGTCAGCCTCTCACTATGCATACAACATGCTCAAGATGTCAGGCCCGATAAGTGTCATCTCTGTCCCCGGCGACAAGAAGGATGCCCTTATCTGCGCCGACAAGATCTACCGGGAAGCAACAGCCGCAGCTGATCGCAACACACTTGCCGCTGAAGCTCCCGGGGTGAAGAAGAAGACAAAGTCCGGCAAGAGCTCTGATGCCCACTCCGGCAAGCGCACCTCTTCGGAGTGTTGTGCTACCGTCGAGGACGCACCATCGAGCTCCACCGGCAAGTGCAAGAAGATGATGGCAGCTCCACCTGTGACTAAGAAGGTGTCCGCCAAGGAGGACGGCACTGGTGGTACCTTCACCATCAGTGCCACGCTTGACCCCAAATAGGAAAGCGCGCTCAGTGCTTTCCTGCGGGCGAATGTCGACGTGTTTGCATGGCAACCGTCTGATATCCCCGGTGTTCCCAGGAAAGTAATTGAGCACCACCTAGCCGTTTGTCCTCATGCTCGGCCCGTCAAGCAGAAAGTCAGGAAGCAAGCAGTGGAGCGCCAAGAGTTCATTGCAGAAGAGATCAGGAAATTGGAAGCAGCAGGCCTTGTCAGAGGAGTGCTCCATCCCACGTGGTTGGCCAATCCTGTAGTCGTGCGCAAGGCGAACGGGAAATGGAGGCTTTGTATAGACTTCACTGATGTCAATAAAGCTTGTCCCAAAGATCCATTTCCCTTGCCGCGCATTGACCATATTGTTGACTCCACAGCTGGATGTGATTTGCTTTCATTTCTTGATGCATATTCAGGATACCATCAAATCTTCATGGCAGAAGAGGATGAGGAAAAAACCGCATTTATCACCCCTTGCGGCCCATACTGTTTTGTACGGATGCCCTTTGGGTTGAAGAATGCTGGTTCAACATTTGCAAGGGTAGTCCATGTCGCTTTTGAGCCACAGATACACAGAAATGTGGAAGCCTACATGGATGATATAGTGGTCAAGAGCAAAGACAAGGCTACCCTGATCCAAGATTTAGAAGAAACTTTTGCAAATCTGCGCAAGATCAACCTCAAGCTCAACCCCGAGAAGTGTGTGTTTGGAGTCCCTTCCGGCAAGCTTCTCGGGTTCTTTGTGTCTCAGCGGGGAATTGAAGCCAACCCCGACAAGATCAAGGCCATCGAGCAGATTGAAGCACCGAAGCGCGTCAAGGATGTGCGAAGGCTTGCCGGTTGCGTGGCTACTCTCAGCAGGTTTATCTCTAAGTCTGCTGAGCGCGCCCTGCCGTTTTTCAAAATACTGAAAAAGGCAGGTCCAATGAAATGGACTCCGGAAGTGGAGGATGCGCTGCAGGACTTGAAGAGGTACCTGTCCTCCACTCCAATACTTGTCGCACCTAAGCCACAAGAGAAGTTGCTGCTGTACCTAGCGGCAACCAATCAAGTGGTTAGTGCTGCGTTAGTAGCGGAGAGGGAGGCAGATGATGAGCCAGCGACCGCGACAAGTGAATCCAGCGACAAGCAGGGGGCTTCTCCGACAAGCTCTGGTCCCGACAAAGATGAATCTGCGCAGACGTGCAAGGAGGTGCAGAAGAAGATGGTGCAGCTCCCAGTTTACTTTGTCAGCTCCCTTCTCCAGGGGGCTAGGTCGAGGTACTCTGGTGTGCAAAAATTGCTTTTCGGCCTTCTCATGACCTCGAGAAAGCTGCGCCATTACTTCCAGGCACACGAGATCACAGTTGTCACTCGCTTTCCGCTGAAGAGGATACTGTAGAATCCAGAAGCAACAGGCAGGATTGTCGAGTGGGCATTGGAACTGTCAAGCTTTGGCCTCAAGTTTGAGAGCACTGCAACGATCCAAAGCAGGGCATTGGCAGAGTTCATAGCAGAGTGGACGTCAACCCCAGACGAAGAAATTCCAGAGACGAGCATCCCCGTCAAGGAGACAAGCAAAGAGTGGCTGATGTACTTTGATGGTGCCTTCTCGCTGCAAGGCGCCGGTGCTGGCGTGCTGCTTATCGCACCCACCGGAGAGCACCTCAAGTACATAGTCCAGATGCACTTTCCCAAGGAGCAAGCAACGAACAATACTGCAGAGTATGAGGGTTTGCTTGCCGGCCTCAGAATCGCAGCCGACCTTGGGATCAAGAAACTCATTGTAAGGGGTGACTCGTAGCTTGTCGTCCGCCAAGTGAACAAGAACTACCAGAGTCCATTGATGGAAGCTTATGTTGATGAAGTGAGAAAGCTAGAAGAACACTTTGACGGCCTGAAAATGGAGCATGTTCCGCGAGCTCAGAATGACATTGCTGATGGCCTGTAAAAGTGCGCTACACTAAAGTTGCCTGTGGAACCAGGGATCTTTGTGCTCAAGCTGACTTAACCATCCGTGACACCATCAACTGGCCAGAATAAGAAGAGGAAGTTGGTTTCTAGTGACTACTTTCCGGCAGAGCTTCCCGAAGCCGCCGCCAAGAAGGTCCCCAAGATAGACGCCAAGAGTGCTGAGGAGCAGTCTGCTCCGGTGAACCTCTTGGTTTGTTCCGTTGAAGCAGACGTTCCCGACAAGTTTTGCTCCGGCAAGCTTGCCGGGGAATATCACGCTCCGGCTGAACCGCAGGTTCTTGCCGTAGAAGCGGATGTTCCCACAGCAATAGCTATGCCTTTAGCCCTTGTTGTCGAGCCGCAAGCTCCAGCATGGGCGCAGCAGATCGTCCGTTTCCTTCAGATAGGAGAGCTTCCCGAAGAGCAAGAAGAAGCGGAAAGAGTAGCCCGGCAGTCAAGTATGTACAAGTTTGTTGACAACACACTGTACAGAATAAGACTCAACAGTGTGAAATTGAAGTGCATTCGCCGGGAAGATGGACAACAGCTATTGGCAGAGATACATGGAGGCATATGTGGTCACCACATGGGCGCAAGAGCACTTGCCGGCAAAGCATTCCAACAAGGTTTCTTCTGGCCGACAGCCCTCCAGGTTGCAACTGCACAAGTAACCAAGTGTGAAGCGTGCCAGTTCCATTCCAAACAGATACCCCAGCCAGCTCAAGCTCTCCAGACGATCCCTTTATCCTGGCCATTTTCGGTCTGGGGGCTCGACATCCTCGGCCCCTTTCCCCGAGCTGTCGGGGGCTTTGAGTTCTTGTACGTCTCCATCGACAAGTTCACAAAGTGGCCGGAAGTGGAACTAGTGAGGAAGGTGACAGCACAGTCAGCAGTCAAGTTCTTCAGGTCGATTGTTTGCCGTTTCGAGATCCCTAACAGGATCATCACCGACAACGGCACGCAATTTACGAGCCGCACCTTCATGCAGTACGTCCAAGATCTTGGCGCCAAGGTCTGCTTCGCTTCTGTTGCTCATCCGAGAAGCAACGATCAAGCGGAGAGGGCAAATGCTGAAGTGCTGCGAGGCCTCAAGACCAGAACTTTCGACAGGCTGCACAAGTGCGGAAGAAACTGGATTGAGGAGCTGCCGGTGGTTCTTTGGTCGATCAGGACGACGCCAAATCGAGCCACTGGCCAGACACCCTTCGCTCTAGTCTACGGAGCAGAGGCAGTTCTCCCCACGGAACTCGTTTACGGGTCACCTCGAGTGCTCGCTTATGATGAGCTCGAGCAAGAGCAGTTGCGCCAAGATGACGCGCTGCTCCTTGAGGAAGACCGTCTTCAGGCTGCTGTGCGAACCGCTCGCTACCAGCAAGCTTTGCGTCGCTACCATAGCCGCAAAGTTAAAGCCAGAAGCTTCGAGGAAGGCGACCTTGTTCTTCGGCGTGTTCAGTCCGCCAAGAATTCCAACAAGTTGACGCCGAAGTGGGAAAGCCCTTATCGGGTGAAACGATTCACTAGGCCCGGCGCTGTCCGCCTTGAGACTGAAGATGGCATTCCGGTGAGCAACTCCTGGAACATAGAACATCTTCGTAAGTTTTACCCGTAGGGCGCGGTTGCCGGAAGCTTTTCCAGCAACCACCTTTTGTACAAGTCTTGCCGCTGTTGCATGTAATCCTTTGTACAAAGCCGGGCGCAGACCCCGTGCACCAGTAAAGTTCATGTGCCCCGCACATCTTGTCAGTTTTTTTTATGCTTTAATCCTTTTTTGCATATGTTATCTGTCACTTTGTGCAGCACCAGACCCCGGTAAGCGATAACGAGCCCAAGGCTCCATATCATTACTTTATTTCTCTGTTTCTTTCTCAAAAGAAGGAAGGTTCCTTCGCCCACAAGGTTTACAGGGGGGAAGGAGAAAATAATGGTGTGGACCAAGCCATTCAAGAAAGTTTCTCCTTGCCGGGAAGCAGACGACAGAAAAGCTAAGTTGCTAAAATTTGAGCAATCAGTTTTTTTTAAGTTTTTGAGTTATTTTCCTTGAACGACCGTGCTTTGTATGGAAAACCTGTGCGCGGAGGAACCAACTCATAGCTAGTTGCGCCCTTACTTTGTTTCGAGTCCGCTCAACAACTTAAGTGAGCTGCAACTAGTTGCGACAAGGTTGCTTGTCGGTAGCGACCCCGCCAGTAGGCTGCTGAAGTTCCGCACTCGGCGCTCGCGGCAAGGGTGCCTGCACCGGCAAGTTTCCCTAGAAAGCGTAGGGCAGAACCATACAAAGCCAAGAGTCGAGTAAAGGAAGTAACACAGCAATTTTTTGCCTAAGATAGAGTTATATTACAAAAATAACTTGTCGCGCCTCTAATAAAGTGTTCCCATGACATGACTGGCAGCGACAAGAAAAGAAGAAAACGGACGGCCTAATCTACGCGACCGCCGTCAACCCTTTTGACCTCGTTCACCCTGTCCACAATGGGTGCGACGAGGCCACCTTCACCAACACCTTCTCCAGAACTCCGGCACAAATCGAGCGTGACTCGTCGGCCAACTGCTTTGGGATCCATTCCCGGAGTTGCTGGAGCGCCGCCGCCATGCCTTTGAAGAACAGAGTGAGCTTGGCGCTGGGTTGGAGGTTCTCGTCGGAGGAGTACCCGAAGCCTTCCACCCCCAATTGCACCAGCTCCTCTTCGATGACTGCAGCAATGTTCACAAGGCCCTCCGTCCAGAGCGCCACAGTATCTCTGAGAAGATTCTGGGTTTCGGTGGCCCTCGCTAGCAGCGCCTCGTTGGCCTTGATGTCCTTCTTCAAATCCGCCTCCCGTTTCTTGGCGCTCTCCAACGTCTCTGTCAGGGTGGCCAGCTTCAGCTCCAAATCAGCATTGGCATCCTTGGCGGCGCGCAGCTCTTTGCCCTTCTCGGAGAGTTGGCCCTGCAGCTCACCGTGGGCAAGGGCGTCCTTCTCGCGCTCCCGCTTGAGCGCGGCAAGCTCTTCGCCGCCCACCTTCAGATCAGTCTCCAGCTGTGCCACCTTTATTTCCAATTCCTTCTTGGCGGTCTCGGCAGCCGCAGCCGCATCCTTTGCCTCTTGGAGCGACCCGCCAAGTGCCAGTTCGCGCGCGGCAAGCTCCTCCTCGTGGCTGTCGAGGTTCACTTTCTGCTGAGCCAGCTCGCCTTCTCGCGCGTGCAGCTTCTCGCCGGTGAGCCGCTGCTGCTCTTCAGCTTCGGCCTTCTCGAGGAGGAAGGCCTTCCGCTCTTCAGCAAGCTGCTCCCGCTCCTCCGCCAAGGCCCGGAGAGCTTCCTGGCGAAAACCCTGGAGCTCCTCCGCGCGCTTCTCTATATCCACGCTCGCTTTCGCGACGAGCGCTTCCTGAGACTCCAACTTGACTTGACGGGCGCAATAGAGCGCCAGCAGCCTCCACAGCAGCCGCTCCTCCTCGGGCTTGTCACTGTTGCTTCCCGGCGCGTCAACGATCGGCATCCCGGCGGAGGCAAGCACCTCCCCATCCAAAACTTCTCCTTCCACCGGCGCCTTGGAGCTTGACGCCCAAGGGAGCTTGATGAAGATGCCCTCGCCAGCCTTCAGATAGGCGCCGGGCTGGGGCTCCTCAGAGCCTGGTGCTGCGGTAGCGGCGGAGGGATCGGCGGTCGGTGCAGCGCCTGACGCTCCTGCGGCCTCAGGGCCGTCAGTGCGATCGCCAGATCCCCCGCCAGCTTCCTCGGCGGCAGCCTTGGCGGCCTCTTCACCGGCAGGCACATCGGCACCAGCTCCGTCTTCGGCGGCCGCGGCATCATCAGTGTTGCCGCGCGCATCCTCTCCGCCGCCCGCCTCGGTCTCCATCGGATCCGCGGAGAGTGGATCTGACGACCGGAGAAGAATGAGAAGTCAAACAAGCACTCAAGAAGAAAAATCAGCAGAAGAATACAAAGAAAGTTTCGGGCAGGAAGGATTACCTGTGCTGGGATCCGCTGTCATAAGCTCCACCGCCGGTGGATCGTTAGCGCTGTCCCTTGCCGGAGACTCCTCCCTTGCCGGAGGCTCCTCCCTTACCGGAGAACGCTCCCTTGCCGGGGAGTCCGCCCTTGGCGGCGTAGTCGAAGCAGATGACGAGTCGGAGGAGATCACCACGCCCTCCTGATGAAGCTGTTCTGCTCCTGCACAAACAAACCAGTGATCAGATGTCAACAAAGGAAAAGAGCAACCACGCGCACCCAGAAGCAGAAAGTAAACCATATGCTTACGCTGCGGGCTGCGCTGGGGGCTGCTCTGCGAAGTGATGGCCGGATCCGGCAAGGTGGTCTCGAGCGCTCCTCCTGTCGTCGCAGTGGGCTCCTCCTCAATGACCACCACCTGAGCCTTGGCCCTCTTCGCCGCCCTCTGGGCCAGAGTCCTGAAAAGGGAGAGTCCACGGTGGGCCAGATCAGATGCAAGACAGGAATGGCAAGTTGAAGAACTACAAGAACAACAAGGGAATCTTACTCTTCTTCCTCTTCCTCGTCGGAGCTGAGCGCGGAGAGGTCGAAGTTCGGCCCACCTCCGGCGCGACGAGGTGGAGGGGTGGGATCCCTTGGCCGCTTGGCGGGGACTGCGGCGCCAGCCCGAGATGACCCCGCCCCAGTTGCCACTGAGGCGGGAGGCGCACCCGCGGCAACCGTACTTGCCGTGGCGGAGCGCGTCGCGCGGCGCTGCGGCTGTTGACCAGATTGCCGCCCTGCTGTGTCCCCGATCCTGCGGAGGCGCCTTCTTGGCTGCACTGGGGGCTACCTTCCGGGCCCTATTCCCAGCAAGCTCCCCGGAGATGGCGGGCCGCTCGCACCCTCGGCGGGCTCACTCAACTCGGCGTCGGGCGCGGCAAGCTCTTCTTCGTCTTCGGGCCACTCCCGCTCAGCAAGACTCATCGCTGATGCCGCGTCCGCTTCCTCCACCGTGAACCCAAATTCACCCACGGCTGCGGCTGCCGCCGCCTCTTCTGCCCTGGTGGCGATGCGTTCCATCTCTTGATCGGTGGTGTCGCGGGTGAGGAGCTTCTTGTCGTCAGCATTGACCGCTACTTCCACTAGGCTGTCGAAGAACTGCTGCACAACGTCTCCGACAGGCTCTTGCCAAGTTGGAGCGATCCCGTGCGAATCACACAATGGCATCATGGCGCAGATGCGGTCGTGCGAGGAGTTGTTGCACAGAGGAACGACGCCTGCCGGCAACCTGAACCACTCGGGATGCTGTGGGTCGTGCTTGAATATCTCCTTGAGTATCCCGTCCAGCTCTATGACGGTGAAATTGAAGTTGAGGCCTGGGCGCAACCTCATGATATCTGCCGGGCCTCCAAATTCCCAGGCGGGTCTCCCCCTCGCCTGCAGAGGGGCGATGCACCGGCGAAGGAAATCTGCGCCGACAGCCCCTACAGTCAGCCCGGCAAGCCTGAGACGCAAGATCCGAGTGGTGGTGAACTTCAGCTTGTCGTCGTCCACGGACAGAGCGCTCCAGTCATTGCCACGCACTGCTGGGGCTTGGCGCAGGGCAGTGAACGGCTGCTGGCTCTCTTCTACAACCCAGCACCAATCTGCTCTCCACTCGTCCCACTTGCTGCAGAGCTCCCCCTCCAGATAGGTCTCCTTCTTGCCGGCCAGCGAGATCCAGGCGATCCCGCCGGCAAGAGGTTCCCCTCTCTCGACATGAGGCATAAAGAAATGGTGGAAGAGATCTACGTTGGGGTGGACTCCGACAAAGTTCTCGCATAGATGGGCGAAAACTGCCATGGTCAGAACGGCGTTGGGGGTGAAGTCAAGGAGGTGGAGTCCATAAGTGTTCATGACGTCGCAAAAGAAATCAGAGAACGGCGGGCAGAGCCCGCAGTAGAAGAACACGGCGAAGAAAGGATATCCGCCAACTGGAGCTGCTTGCGAGGCGACGGCGGAGAGTACCTTCATGCGCGGATGCGCCCGCGTCTCCGTCGACTAGAAGAGATAATACCACTCCCTCAGCTCCTTCATGGAGATCTCGGGGGGGAAAGTGGCCCGCTCCTTCCGCAGCGCCTCAAGCCGCTGCGCTTCGGTCGACTTCACAGCTTTCGCGGCCGCGGCCTTCATGGCCTTCCCCTTCCCGGGCTTCGGAGGCATGGCGGAGGCGGTGGGGGAGGTCGACGGTGCTGGTGGTGGCAGCAGCGACGGGGGCGGAGCGCTGCCCTCTTTCAACTCTGCAAACGGAGGAGGGCGGCGGAGATTTCTGAGATTGCAGCAGCGAAGGGCGAAGGTGGGGGAAATGCCCCTGTTTCCCCTGCTTATTAAGAGGGACGGGGCGGACATTTCGGCCTTCCAAATAAACCACCACCCACGATCTCTCCCACGGCTCCGCGATTGACGCGTGCCGTTACGGGGGGCGCGGTGGATACGGAGTTAGATTCGGCATAACCCAGGCTCCACGCGTGCCCGTGCCCTGTTTTGGGCCTGGCCCAACAGCGCTCGGCACCGTGTGTGGCCCAGGCCCGGGGGCTCCTGTCGGTGTACTAGAGTAGGGGTACCCTAGTATCCCGAACTTGTGCACGGGCAGTTGCAGCGCCGCGCGGCAAGGCTTGCCGGACGACCGCCAGAGTCCTCCGTGGGTTCCTTTGGAGCCATTCGAGAACAAAGCATTCAAGATGAAGAGACAAGGCCCCGGCAAGAGGATCTTGCCGGGAAGAGACAAGGCCCCGGCAAGAGGAGCTTGCCGGGAAGGCCAACCACAACACTTCAAGAAACTTGCCGCGACGCACCGCACGTCCCGGCAAGGACCGGTGAGCGACAAGCTTCCGGACTCGACAAGACGACGACCCCGACAAGGTACTCGCCGGGGGCCCGCTGCCACTCTGTACCCACGCTCCAGCGCACCCACCCGCGTGTCGCCATGAGGCTTCCTCAGGGGCGCGTGGCGGGAGCCTGTGCAGCCAGGGGTACGCGGTGGCAAGCGGAGATGAAGAGAAGGCCATCGTGGCAAATGGTGGCGCTCCTAACGGTCACTTTTTGCACTGTTTAGGCAACTCAGACGGGCATTCAATGACCTTGTCCCCTGCCGTCAGAGTTAGGTAGGGTGCACTGTGTCCACAGTAGCGGTAGCTGCACCTACCGCATCCTTTTCCATTTTTACCCTTCTAGTCTACGTTGCCACCTGTCGGTGACCCCTTGAAAGTATAAAAGGAGGCCCAAGCGCAACGTAGAGGGGGTTCGGCTCATTCGAAACATCAGGAACACTCTCACGCTCGGTCTGGCAACGTCCATCGCTCCCGAGCAAGAATTCAATACACACAAACAAGCAGCAGTAGGGTTTTACGCATCCGTGCGGCCTGAAGCTGGGTAAAACTGCTCGCGTGTACTGCCTCGATCCGCTCTTTGCGCGGCCTCCGCCCCCCTCCGAACCACAAAGGGGCCCGGGCCCCATAGGTGTTGGTGGATCAGTTTCCCCGACATTCTGTCACTCTAGCAACCCATCATCTACTTATTACTTCCCAATGCCTCCCCTAGGCCCAAACAATGGTGAAGTGTCATGTAGTTGACGTTCGCATAACACCAGTAGAGGAAAGACAACATACATCTCATCAAAATATCGAACGCATACAAAATTCACATGACTACTTATAGCAAGACTTCTCCCATGTCCTCAGGAACAAATGTAACTACTCACAAATCATATTCATGTTGATAATCAGAGGGGTATTAATATGCATAAAGGATCTGAACATATAATCTTCCACCAAATAAACAAACTAGCATCAACTACAAGGAGTAATCAACACTACTAGCAACCCACAGGTACCAATCTGAGGTTTTTAGACAAAGATCGGATACAAGAGATGAACTAGGGTTTGAGAGGGTTCTGGGGAAGATGTTGACGGAGATTGACCCCCTCCCGATGAGAGGATCGATGGTGATGACGATTTCCCCCTCCCGGAGGGATGTTTCCCCGACATAACAACTCCACCGGAGCCCTAGATTGGTTCCGCCTCGTGACGGCGGTGCTTCTCTCGAAAGCTTCTTCCTTATTTTTTCCAGGGCGAAAGACACCTTATACCAGAAGATGGGCATCGGGGGGCCTACCAGGTGGCCCACGAGGCTAGGGCGCGCCTAGGGGGTAGGGCGCGCCCCAACCTCGTGGCCAGTGGCTGGCTCCCCTCTGGTGCTTTCTTCGCCCAATATTTTTAATAAATTCCAAAACTAACTTTCGTGGAGTTTCATGACTTTTGGAGTTGTGCAGAATAGGTCTCTAATATTTGCTCATTTTCCAGCCCAGAATTCTAGCTGCTGGCATTCTCCCTCTTCATGTAAACCTTGTAACATAAGAGAGAAAAGGCATAAGTATTGTGACATAATGTGTAATAACAACCCATAATGCAATAAATATCGATATAGAAGCATGATGCAAAATGGACGTATCATTATACTGGTCATTTATGACTTGTTTATTTTAGTCATTCACAATGTGTTGTTCATTATGTTCAAGTCAGAACTGTGCCGCTCCACTACATCAATACTAGTTTGAACGGCTATATTTGGTTGCAGTTATTCCTGGTGTAGTTAACACATGTCCTTTATTTTAGTTTTACACAATTATCCAGTGTGATGTTTAAGCATTACCTACATTCAATTCATTTTCAACAATACCAGTTTGAATTGCAATATTTGATGGCTGTTAAGCCTGTTGTCGATGACATTGCCTTCCATTTTATATCTGCTTTAACAGCATGTTGAAACCAACACATTCAAGCTATCATTTGGAGATGATGTTGTTTACCTTTGCTATATTTGTTTGATGTTAAGGTTGTTGTACTTATCATGCCTTTCCACTACTTATGTAGGACAACAACGGGAGTGGCCACCATTTTCTGCCAAGGTTAGCTTCATCCCTCGGCTTGTACTCCCTCTATCGTTCCATAATGTAGTGCATATAGATCCACGCCTAGACACTTGGTAGCTTCTAATATTGACTTGTTTCTTGTAGGTACATATGCCCTTGGCAAGGATCCATGCATCGACCCTTTTTGCGTATGGGGCAATGAGATATTCATGAACAAGCATCAAGTGAGGAAACTGATAAAGATTATTAGCAAAAAGATATGAATGGTGGCAAGCAATTTTTTTGTTTATGCTCTATCCAGCACAATAGTGAGTTGTAGGATGGCAACTACAAACTCTGTAGCCTTCCCTTTTTACTGCCCATAATGAGTTGTTAGACAACAATGTCTGAATCTTTTTCGTTCGCAGTGGTTCCCGAAGCAGTTCACTCAATATTCCCTCGCAAAGTACATGATTGGTGGACATGCAATGACGGATAAATTATTTCATCCAGACTACAATGAGCATCGAGAAGTCATAATGAAGGCAGTGAAGGATGGACGGGTAACCATCACAAGGGGTTGGCCTAGAGTCGTGCGCGCATTACGCATGGAGGAGGGCACAATATGGGCATTCCTCTTAACCTTATCCAGCAACCAGAATGTCTTTCACCTCTCTATTTACAGTCTTTAGTACAACTGTGGTTCATCACTCTTTACTTGGTGCTTCTGTAGTTCTTCAGTATATGTACCTGTGGATCGAATTATGCATTCAAGGTTGAACCTATTTTTGTAATAAACGTGGTTGGATATGAAATAAATGATTGCCTACTTTCAAATCCAAAACATGTGATTTTTAAATTAGGGATTACACTGCAAACGGTTTGCAAAAGCGAAACGTCTGCGATAGACGTGGAGATCAGAAATGTTTCTAGGATCCACTACGTGTGCGGTCAATCTCCACTACACACACGACATCCTCTTGAAAACTGTTTGCGTTAGGACACCTTGCGCGAACGTTTACCACATGAAAACTGTGTGTGATGGGCAACCTTTGCCACACAGTTTCTTCTACGCACCGTGTGTGATGCATTCAATAATGCAAACGATAAAATTGCTAATATCATCTGCAATGGAAACGCTATTAGAAACGATTTAATGTGGAAAATTGTGTGTGATGCGTGTGAACAGAAACATTTTCCTTGGAGCGACTGTGTGGGATGTACATACGAATGGAAACATTTAGCGGGCACTGACTGTGTAGGATGTACTCGTTTGTATAATTATATTTTTTTAGCTATACTATACGTATTTCCGTATTTGAGCGCTCGTCGGTCGCACACGACCTCATTTTGCCGAGCGTGCGTGCCAGGAGGGCATATCCCTGATGGTTTTTGGGTCATGTGGATAGGACCTCCCTATCGCCGTCACTTACTTGGCGAAGGTTCCGAACGCCATCGTGGAAAGGGGTTAAAAACCGTTTGTATAGCACCAACGCGTACCCGTGTCCTACTAGATTGTCACCTTCGTTCTCAACTGAGGGAAGTACTTATCTCTACTTTGTTGCATCACCTTTCCTCTTCAGGGAAAAACCAACGCAAGTTCAAGAAGTAGCATGAAGAATTTCTAGTGCCATTGCTAGGGAGGATCTACATCAAGCCTACCAAGTACCCATCATAAACTCTCATCCTTGTATTTACATTATTTTCCATTTTCCTTTTCCTCTCCCCCACTTTGAAAACCTTTTTAGAAAAACACAAAAGTATTTGCCTTTTTATTCACCTTCTTTCCGTTTGCTTTTGTTTGCTTGCGTTGAAAACTTTCATGATGAGTGATTTTGGTATGGTAGAAACAGATGATGGTAAACTCATTGGAAGTTCTAGTAATCTTGATGCTAAATTTTTTTCATGGGACAAGGGAAGTTTATAGAAAAAGAGCCATCCAAGAATTTTTTAATTGCATTGGAAATTTAACTTGTGATGATGTTCCTATACTTAAAAGAATTAAAACCTATGTGGAAGCTATTTCCGCAATTGCTCTTAAACTTGAGAGAAGATTTGTTAGCACTCATCCTACTTTGCAAAGATTTTTTTACTTGTTGCCAATTATAAAAAAACCTAGAGCTAAAAGGATAGCTACCCTTGTCCCTATGAATGAGTTTGATCACATAGTGTAAGAAGCTAGGGATATCTATGATTTTTATGGTATGAGCCATGAAAAAGAGGTAATAGATGGGTTTCTTTATAATAGTGATTATTTATTAAGTCATCTAATGCGTAATGATCGCATCTTTGATGTGAACCTTAAAAAGGGAGTTTCTCCTTTGAGTATGATCCAACAATTTTTCAATGATGTCAATCAACAATATTCTTAGATTGTAGCCAGTAATCAAGGGGAATTTGCAGATGGGAAACTAGCTGCTAAAATATCTATGAATGATGTTTTCATGTTATATTTGAAAAACCTCCTGACAAAAACACATCTAAGGGATTGAGTACCAAAGATGACAATACCTAGATCTATGCAATATGCCTAGCTAGAGGCGTAAAACAATATCGTTTGTTGGGAGGCAACCCAATTTTATTTTATGTTTTTGGTTTTTATTATGTTTTTCAATAAATATTAAATTATACTTCTGTTATGATTGTGTTTTAGTGTCTTACTTAGTGTTTGTGCCAAGTAAGACCTTTGGGGTGATCTAGAAGATTGTTGATTCGATTCTATGAAAACATAGAAACTTTTACATTCAGTAGCATAATTGTTAAAAATTACTGGAGTGACAAAAAATTCTGAATGTTTTACACTTTATTGATATACAAATTTCCCACGTTGTCCTAATTTTTCAGAATTTTTGTAGTTACAGAAGTTTGGTTCAAGTCCAGATTACTATAGACTGTTCTGTTTTTGACATATTTTGTTTCATTGTGTTGTTTGCTTGTATTGATGAATCTATCGGTTGTATCGGGTGGTATGAACCATGGGGAAGTTAAAGTACATTATGTATAATGCAAATATAAAATTGGAATGAGTTTACAACAGTACCTAAAAGTGGTGATTTGCTTTATTTCACTAACAGATCTCATGAGTTTTCTGTTGAGTTTCGTGTTGTGAAGTTTAAAAGTGTTGGGTGAAATTTCGATGGGCTAAGAGTGGGGATGAACATGGCACCCCAAGGTAATATTCAAGGACAACCAAGCATATAAGATTGGGGATGCCCCGCATGGCATCCCCTCTTTTGTCTACAATCCATCGAGAAATTACTTGAGGCTATATTTTTATTCACCACATGTATGTGTTTTGCCTGGAGCGTCTTGTATTATATGTGTCATTGCTTCATTTGCTTTTTAGTTTTCCACAATCAACCTTGTTGGACACACCTTTTGAGAGGGACACACATTAATCATCAATTTGTTAGAATACTGTATGTGCTTCACTTATTTCTTTTGAGCTAGGTAGTTGCTCTAGTGCTTCACTTATATCTTTTAGAGCACGGTGGTGGTTATATTTCAAGGTAATTAATGAACTCTCATGATTCACTTATATTATTTTGAGAGTCTTATAAATATTATGGAAATTTGCTTGCATTATGAATTTAGTCCTAATATGATAGATATTCAAGAGGGATATAAAAACTTTCATGAAGATCATTGAATAGATGAGAAGTTTGATTCCTTGCATTTGTTTTGAGATATGAAGGTGGTTATATTAGAGTCATGCTAGTGAATAATTGTGGTTTAGTAAGAATATTTGTGTTAAGGTTTGTGATTCCTGAAGCATGCACGTATGGTCTCTTGTTATGCTATGAAATTGGAGCATGATTTATTATTGATTGTCTTCCTTACGAGTGGCAGTCGGGGACGAGCAATGGTCTTTTCCTACCAATCTATCCCCCTAGGAGCATGCTTAGTAGTACTTTTCTCTGGGCGCTAATAAACTTTTGCAATAAGTATGTGAGTTCTTTAGGACTAATGTCAGTCCATGGATTATACACACTCTCACCTTTCCGCATTTTGCTAGTGTCTTCGGGTTCCATTGTTTAGTCTGTCTGCGATGTGATTCAATCTATCTATGTCAGATTTCGGGTTGCGCAGACCCTTGATAGGCTTGAACTCTAGGGTGCGTGCGAAGAACTCGTCCTCCCCAGTCTGCCTACCTGCTAATCTCACGGCCTAGCTCGATAAACAAGAAGGAAACGAGACACATCAGTTTACCCTTGTTCGGGCCACCTTGCGGTGTAAAACCCTACTCCTGCTTTGTGGTGGATTGGCCTCGAGGGGATGAGAATGAACTAGTATAGTGGTAGAACAACCTCAGGAGGAGGAGTGTTCTTGGGCTCAAGTGAGCTAGTGAGGGAGAGGGCGATCTGAATGACCCATCCCCTTCTACGGTGGTCGTCCCATTTACAGTGGCCTTGGTCCTCTTCACAAATGTAAGGCGGGGAGGGATCCCACAATGGCCAAATTCGAAGGCAGACAACTAGAACATTCTATCCTGACAAAAGTAGTCTTTGCCTGCAAAAGCCTCTGGTCATGACGCCGCAGTGGGCTCAGCGATGACCTCTGTCCTGGTGGTCTTGGTCTAGTTGCACCGGAATGGAAACCTTTGGCTGATTCGTTGGGCCTCCGCGTCTACAGTTGCCTCCATAGAACCAAAGAGGAAACTGGTACACTTCGCCAGCTGGCGCTCGCCTGGCCTTGGTCGTCATGGCTTACGTCATCCGAACCTCATGGGGTGAAGCCTGCATAGAAATTTCCACTCCTCGGGAGGCCACCCCCGTGGATGTCTTGGTGTCGTCCGCCTCACGAGACTTGGTCCCTCGCAAGGTTCTTGAGTTGTTGATCCTGCAGTTGGGATGTACCAGGCCATTGGTGAGCCACGTCGTGGGCTGCAGGTAGGCAAGTCTGGGTACCCCTGTTCCTAGAACGCCAACAGTACCCCCCGAGCACAAGGCGCGCTCGAACTTGGCTTCAAGGCGAAGCCAAAGGGCAAGTGTGGAGCGCCGCGGGCCCTAACATCCTGTGGCCTTGGTCGACGTGTGGCGATTGATGGGATGTGGGCGTCTCCACTTCCCCATGTTGCCTTGGCAACTGTTCCATGCTAACAAAAATACTGGTGCTTGGTGCGGAGCCATCATTGCCTTCCCTTCATCTTGCTCCAGATCCCTTTCTTCCTTTGTTCCAAGTGCCTCCAGATCTGCCGAATCCTTCCACTGAACTTGCTGCTGATGGCCACCGACAAGGAGAAATCCTCGGCTCCAGCTGCGTGCCTGACTTCTTGATTCGAGCCGGCCCTGAGCTCGTCCACCATCGCACAAGAGAAGCACCTCGCCACCGTGCTCCCGCTGACGATGGGTGACGGCAATGAGGGGGGAGAGGCAGTGCTCCAGGTTGGCTCCGCCAAGCCGGAAGCTTTGGCTGACACCTTTTACCCCTTCTTCCAGCACAACATCCTTGCTGGGTTGGTTCCCCCTTTCTCCAGTTTCTTCTATGCCATCCTCCACCATTACGGGCTCCACACGCTCCATCTTCATCCCAACTCCATGCTCCTCCTGTCGGTCTTCGCCTTTTACTGTGAGGCGTTCATGGGGGTGATGCCCTCCACCGCGCTGTTCTACCATTTCTTCTACCTCTGGATAAGCGGCGGCCAGTGCTCGGGGTGCGCCTGCTTCATCGCAGCCAAATGGCAGCAATACGATCTCTCTGGCTGGGAAGAAGGTGGAGGTCTTCCGGAACAATTGGATCTTCATGGACGGCAAGCACACCCACGCCCGGCTGGAGCTGCCGACCGCACCTTCAGTGCCCCTTGATGGGCGGGATCACGAGAAGCTCACCGACCCCCGGACGGAGCTGTTGCTGGAGAAGATGATGGCTCACCTGAAGGCGGAGAAGCTGACAGGGGCCATGATTTTCAAGGAGTTCCTGACGTAGCGCATGGCTCCGCTCTAGGCGCACCCGCGCCCCCTGTGGAGATTCAAGGGCACGGAAGACGACCTCCGGCTATGCCCAGAAAACTTGCCCAATGAGGATCTGAGCAAGGTCGTGCACACCCTACTCAGAAAGGACCAAGGTTGCCCCCAAACTCCCATCTCCTGCTATACGGATGCACTGATGGACAGAAGGTTGCCGCTGCCATCCCACCTTCAATGAGCGTGGGGTCACGCCGCTGAAGCCTTCTCTGCCCCCCGACTCCCCGGTGCCAGTGTCCTCCGGTGAGCCTGAGGAGGAGGAGAGGTCGGACTCAGATGCGACCCTAGAGGAGGTGGGGGAGACCTCTCCCCCGCAGCAGACCGATCTCCTCCGCAGCCATTCTGATGACGACGATGCCGGCGAGCACCCAGTCAGGGAGTCGCCGCTCCCCATCGGGGTCACCCAGAGGGACAGGTCGGAACTGCTTCCTCCGGGTAGCGGCCCCACCTCGCCACCAGCCACCATCGCCGCAGACCTGGACGCGCGCTCGTCCACCCCTGAGAGCGCGATGGCGCCCGTGTCGGCGTTCTGGGAACGGGGGTCCCAGACATGCCTGCCTACGGCCTGCGGCGTGGCTCAAAGGGGGGCCCAGCATGGCCCATCTTCACCAACACAAACCCAAGACCCTTGCGAGGGGCCAAGCCTCGCGGGGCGGACGACGCGGAGCTTCCTCAGGCGCGGCCTCATCAGGCTGGCTCACGAGGAGGCGGAGAGATCAAGGCGGGGTATCTCACGAGGTGCCCGTGACGCAAGCCATGACGACCGGGGGCGCCAGGCGGGTGCCAGCCCGCGCAGCGTCCTCCCTTCCTCTTTGGTGCAAAGGGGGCAAGCGCAGCTGCGAGTACCGAGGCATCAGGCAAAGGTTGCCATTTCGGTGCAACGAGACCAAGACCAGGAGGACTACGAGATGGAGGTCACCGTGGAGCCCAAGACGGCGTCATCACCAGAGCTTTGCACAGGCGAAGACTACTTTTGTCAGGATAGTTGATACTAGCTGTCCCCCTTCAAATTAGCCCGCCATTGTTAGCTCCCTTCCCGCTCGATATTTGGGAAGAGGACCAGGGCCTCTATAAATAGGACCAGCCACCCACAAAGCCAAAGGAGGCTAGAGGCTGGGAAAAAAGAGCTGGCCAGAGAGTTGGAAAGATAGAGAAGATCAGGTAGAGAGAGAGAGAGAGGTGACTGAGCTCCTCCCAGCAGTTCAACGCCCCAGCCAAGAGCAGACCCTCGCGAGGCTGTTCTTCCTTGTATTGCTCATCATCATCAGCCCAAGAGGCAATCCACCACACCACACACTGGAGTAGGGTATTACACCACAACGGTGGCCCAATCCAGTATAAACCCTGTGTCTCTTGTGTTGTTCTTTCCTTAGTTTAGATCCTAGTAAGGCGGAGGAGTGCAGGTAGGTAGGAGGCGAAATCTCCGCGCGCACCCCAGTGTTCGAACCTCAAGGGTCTGCCGGAACCCGAAATCCAACATTTGGCGCGCTAGGTAGGGGTGCGCCGGGATTCGTCTTCCACCGCCCCGTTCTCCTCCGACCATCACGCCCATGTCTGACGCTCGTCGGGCCCGCACCGAGCACCGGGCCGCGCTCACTGCCCGCATCGCCCCGACAGCCCCTGTCGGCGGGCATCCTCGCCGTTCCTCGTCACCTGCCGTTAACGCCGCCACCGGCCCGGCGGGGGACGAGCAGCAAGCATCGTCCCAGCATCCGTCTGTGCGGCAAGACGGCCGCACCGCGACTCCCTCGCTCACCCCAGCTGGTTCTTCGTCCCGCGCGCTCCGCGCGCCCAAGGAGGCTCGGGCTGCACTCATCGCGGCGAACGAGCACCTGCGCTACCGTCCCGTCGACGACGTCTATGAAGAATGGCTCGACCGCATCGCCGAGCTCGTCCGCGCCGCAGGGGGCTCTCCTGCGCCATCCGTTCCGCTGCACCGCACCCCGCCCCGCGCGGGCAATGAAGCTCCGGCGGCGCCCCGGCCGCCTCCTCCTCAGGAAGGCGCCATGGCTCCAAGGCGCGTGGCCCCTAGGCGGAACCCGCTCCGTCAGGCGCCAGCGCAGCAAGAGCAGAGCTGTCAAGAAGTCCCTCGCCCGCAAGAAGCTGCCCGGGCGCTCCCTGCCCCAGCACGTTGCGACCATGCTCCTGCTCCCGTGCGTCAAGACCCCGCGCTGCTCCTAGCTGCAGCGCGTGGGGACATGCAAGACCAAGTTCCCCGTCATCCAAGGCCTCCCGTGGCCACAGCAGGCCGTCGTGCCTTCACCGCCGAGCTACGCAACGTCGCGTGGCCCGGCAAGTTGAAGCCAGACTTGCCTCCTTGCTATGATGGCACGGCTGACCCTGCGGAGTTCCTCCAGCTCTACGAGCTGGGCATCGAATCTGCCAACGGAGACGAGAAGGTCATGGCGAACTGGTTCCCCATGGCACTCAAGGACGGGGCCTGCACCTGGCTCCTGAACCTGGCTCCAGGCACAATCTCCTCCTGGGACGAGATGCGCACCCCCTTCATCGCCAACTTCCAAGGCACTCGCGACCTACCACCCGCCGTGAGCGACATGCGCCGCATCAAGCAACAGCCTGGGGAGACCCTGCAGAAGTACATCCAGCGCTTCAACAACGCGCGCCTCAAGATTCCCAAGGTGACTAAAGAGGCCATCATCTCGGCCTTCTCCGACGGCGTGCGCAACGTCAAGATGAAGGAGGAGCTGGCGATGCATGAAGACCTGTGCACTTCCTTGGAACTATTCAACCTGGCAACGAAGCGCGCCAGGGCCGAGGAAGGGCGTCTCTCCCTCCTCGAGCTGCCTGCCGCAGACCCAGAAGAGAAGAAGCCCAAGGCCAAGGATGTGAAGCGCAAGGGGGCTGCCCTGCTCGCGGCAGAACCAGACACCAAGCGGGGCAGAGATCAGCCCGAACCTTCCAAGGGCCTCCGGTACTGTGTGTACCATGACCTCCACACCCACAACACCAACGAATGTCAAGAGCTCCGAGCCGTGCGAGAAGCAAGGATCGGCCGTCGCCCTGACCGCAGTGACCAGGGCTACAGCCGGGGAGGAGGAAGGAACACAGGACGCTGGGAAGATCGTGGCCCGTGCCAAGGGTGGCGCAATCAACCTCGCGAGGATCGCTGGCAAGATCAGCCTCGCGAGGGAGACTGGAGGGATCAGCCTCGCGAGGATCGCCCGCAAGGCAACGCAGGCCTCCCACCGCTGCCACCTTAGCCAAGGAGAAACGAAGACCGCCACCAGGACGAGGGGGCTGGGGGCTTCCAGGAGCCGCGCGCGATCGCCTGCATCCTGGGCGGGGCACAAGCCCCAGCCTCTCAGCGCATCTTCAAGCAGTTCGCCCACGAGGTGAACGCAGTCCTCCCTAGGCTCGAAACCACGCACCCTCTCAGGTGGTCGGCGTGCGCCATCATGTTCAGCTCAGCAGATCAGCTCAAGTGTGCGGCTACAGCTGGAGTCCTCCCGATGCTTTGTTCCCCAATCATCAGCAACATGGTGGTCACCAAGACCCTCATCGATGGCCGGGCAGGGCTCAACGTCCTGTCCGTGGAAACATTTAACAACCTCCAAGTGCCCTACAGCCAGCTTCAGCCAACCAAGCCTTTCTCCGGTATCACCGACGGCTCCACGGTCCCGGTTGGGCAGGTCCGCCTCCCTGTCACCTTCGGGGCACACGACAACTACCGCATCGAGCTCATCGACTTCGATGTCGCTCACATTCGCCTGCCGTACAACGCCATCCTTGGGTACCCAGCGCTGGCCAAGTTCATAGCCGTAACTCACCACGGCTACAATGTCCTCAAGATGCCAGGAAGCGGCGGAGTCATTACGGTGCCCTGTGAAGAGAAGGACGCGGTGTGTTCCCTGGAACGAGCCTTTCAGGCCATGTCACTGGAAGACCCGGATCATGGAAGTAGGGGGCTACTGTCGGCGTTCTAGGAATGGGGGTCCCGAGACTTGCCTGCCTGCGGCCTGCGGCGTGGCTCAAAGGGGGCTCAGCGCAGCCCATCTTCACCAACACAAACCCAAGACCCTCGCGAGGGGCCAAGCCTCGCGGGTCGGATGACGCGGAGCTTCCTTAGGCGCGGCCTCGTCAGGCTGGCTCACGAGGAGGCGGAGAGAGCAAGGCGGGGTATCTCACGAGGTGCCCGTGACGCAAGCCATGACGACCGGGGTGCCAGGCGGGTGCCAGCCCGCGCAGTGTCCTCCCTTCCTCTTTGGTGCAAATGGGGCAAGCGCAACCGCAGAGTACCAAGGCATCAGGCAAAGGTTGCCATTTCGGTGCAACGAGACCAAGACCAGGAGGACTACGAGATAGAGGTCACCGTGGAGCCCAAGACGGCGTCATCACCATAGCTTTGCGCAGGCGAAGACTACTTTTGTCAGGATAGTTGATACTAGCTGTCCCCCTTCAAATTAGCCCGCCATTGTTGGCTCCCTTCCCGCTCGATATTTGGGAAGAAGACCAGGGCCTCTATAAATAGGACCAGCCACCCACAGAGCCAATGGAGGCTAGAGGCTGGGAAAAAAGAGCTGGCCAGAGAGTTGGAAAGATAGAGAAGATCAGGTAGAGAGAGAGAGGCGTGACTGAGCTCCTCCCAGCAGTTCATCGCCCCAGCCAAGAGCAGACCCTCGCGAGGCTGTTTTTCCTTGTATTGCTCATCATCATCAGCCCAAGAGGCAATCCACCACACCACACACTGGAGTAGGGTATTACACCACAACGGTGGCCCGAACCAGTATAAACCGTGTGTCTCTTGTGTTGTTCTTTCCTTAGTTTAGATCCTAGTAAGGCGGAGGAGTGGAGGTATGTAGGAGGCGAAATCTCCACGCGCACCCCAGTGTTCGAACCTCAAGGGTCTGCCGGAACCCGAAATCCGACAGCCCATTCTCGGGAGGCTTGCGCTCCTGAGCAGGAAGAGGGAGTATATCGCCAAGGATCAATAAGTGTATCCCCTTGTCCCTGTTCTTTGATCTTCATGCGGTACTCAATGTCTCCGTCTTGATGCTAGGCTGACACTGGCGGCGAAGAAGAAGAAGGAGGATGCCGGAGCCGCAGAGGCCAAGCGACCCGTCCTGGTCGCAACGACTCCGGTGCGGAAGGACGAGGCTGTCTCCCATGTCCCTACGGTGAGGTCGCCGTCCCGACGCTCTGGAGCCCAACCTCAGGAGAAGATGGGCCCTGCATCAGAGGTGACTTCGGGGGCGCTCGCCCTTAGCGCGCTTGCGGAGGATCCAAAGGCTCCGGAAGCCTCGGCCCCTTGTGCCGCTGCCGCCTCGCCAAGCTTGACGCCGGTGCCGCTTCCTCCCCCCGTCATCTAAGCGGCGGGCCGTGGTTCTTCTGACGTGCTCGGTGCCCTGGAGGAGGCCTTCTCCATGCTGGACCAACTTCGGGACAAACTTCAGGGCCCTGACCAACGCAGGGTGTCGGGGCGCCTGGTGTTGGTCTCGGGGTGGCTTCGGGCTGACTTGTCCGTCAAGGCGGCCTGGGCCCAGGCTGTGACAGCCTCAGAGGAGGCCCAGAAGCTGGCCGGCCTGGCCGCAGCCGCCCGCAACGCGGCTGTGAAGGACACTGAGGCCGCCGAAAAGCGCTGCCGCATGGCGGAGGCTGAGCTGAAAACCCTTCGTGACGAGCAGGCCACCCGTGTCGGCCAGCTCGAGGAGCAGGAGGAGAAGCTGAAGACCCGGGAAGCTGCAGTCGCTGATCGTGATGCCGTGTAGGAGCATGGATCCCGGGAACAGGCTTCGGAGTGCGGCCGCCTAGACAAGCTGAAGGAGGAGGTCTAGGCGGCCCTGGCATCCCACGCCAATCTTGTCTCTAACGACAAAGCCCGGCTGGAGGCCAGGAAGAAGTTTCTTGCTGCTGTTGAGAAGACGGCTGTCGCGGAGCGCGCTACTTTCGACTCCCTTGAGTCAAGGTCCTGCAAAGTGCTGCAGGATCTCTACAGGAGTGGGTACAAGGACCCGCTGGTGACGTCGCAGCAAGGCCCCGCCAAGCTTCTCCTCAAGCTTATCGCTGCGCTCGAGGGAATCATCGTCGAAGTAGGTTCCATGGTGGAGGGGGAAGCCCATGTGCTCTCCACCTCAGCCATGACGCGCGTCTTTAGCTACCTTTATCTCCGAGACACCGACTTCGATCTTGGCGTCTTGCTCGAGCCCATGGACCCTGAGTCATACACCTCTGCTGCCGAGGCCGTGAAGGATCAGGTGGAGGCCCTGCTGCGGAAGTTCCTCATCGTCGACCCCGCGACCATGGCTAGCGGCAAGGACAGCAGCGACATCTTCGACGACGGGGCTCCCCAAGTGGGCGATGGCGGCGTCCGAGGTTAAAGAAGAAGCTTGATGGTTGTGTTCCCCTCTATTCAAGTCCTGGAACATATACCGTGCCTCATGGAGGCGTAAGAACCTGTGCTTGGTACTCTTAAGAAATAGCGTGTTTTGTAATAAATTGCTAGGGTTCTGTGATCTCCTTTCCATTTGCTTTAGCATTCTGCGTCGGCAGGGCCCGGCCCCATGCATACCTCAGCCGCCATCGGATCGTCCAGATCACCAGGACAAGACCAAGGGGTGAGGGGATACGTGACTAGTTAGGCTCCTGAGTCACGATGCTCAGGAGTCCCTCTTGCTCGGGAAGGAGATGCGAGAGTAGGTCTTAGTGTTCTGCGTCGGTAGCGCCCGGCCCCACGCATACCTCGGCCGCCGTTGCATCGTCCGGATCACCAGGGGTGAGGGGCTACGTGACCAGTTAGGCTCCTGAGTCGCAATGCTCAGGAGTCCCCCTTGATGTACGAACAAACCTCCATACCTTTCCTCGTTGGGCTCTCGCTCGGGAGGGGTGCGCGGAGACCAGGTCCAAGGGACCTGGCGAGGTGGCTTATGCCAGGCATGACCTGAGCGTAGCCCCCGTGCGCAGCCCCCTCGTGCAACTCTCCCGAGGGGAAACAAGCGCGGTGAGGCTGAGCACCGAGCCTGGTGGATCCCTGAGGTTAATGCAGCTATGAGACCACCCTCAGTTGTTTAGCACCAGCACGGAGCATGGCGCTTCCGCTCTTTCATGGGCATAGTCGGTCCTCAACTGTGTCGTCTGCCAGCGCAGAGCATGGTGCTTTGTATAGGTATGTGGGTGGGGGCTCCCTCTGAGGGGAGACCCCGGGGTGTGTACAACCCCGCCCTGACACGTGGCTTGCACAACAAGGCTAGAGGTTTGTGTGGGCAGTCGTGAGCCAGCACGGGACTCACGAGGCCCTACCTCAAGGCATGTTGCGCCTAAATTTGGCTTGGAACACTGGTGGCAGTCTTGGTATATGGTCAGACAACTTGCGCCGAGTGAATCTCCTGAGATTATCGCATGAGAAGGCCAAACACCAATGACCCCAGGAGGTGACGTGAACGGGACCGTCCCGCCAGACAGAGCTTAGCCGCTGGGTTTATCAACGCTGCAGGGACGGACCCGAGCACAGACGTTGTGCCTAGTCTTCTCATGCAAAGGTCCTGAAGAAAGACAACCGGCGCGCAGCTCCCGAGGTGACGAGGCACATGGTCGTGCGCCCTCACTCATCCGCCCGTGATTAGCTCACACGAGAACAAGGCACCAAGGACCATGGGAGGTGATGTACAGGGGAGCTGGCCCACGAGCCAGAGCTGAGCCTCTTGGGTTTAGCGATGCTGTAGGGACGGACCCAATCACAAACGCTGTGCCAATCCTTAATCATGAGGCGGTCGTGGGTTGGTTTGCAAGGGCGTACAACATTCATGGCAACGAAGTACCGGACAGGCAGATGATAATCATAAAGCAACTCATGGAAGAAGGAAAGCCAGTTCTGATAGATGTAGGAAGGATACATGTCGTAGGGACGGACCCATGCAGCTTGGGATAATGTAGCCTAAGGGGCGCCCCAACTGAACAAACCAGGAAGATGTCACCTGGCACCGTTGTTGAAGAAGTGTTGGGGTAGCTGAAGATGTGTGCTACCGAAGTCTCTCCTCACGAGTCACTCAGGCCCTAAACCTTGGGAGGCTCTAGAGACCTGGGGGCTAGCGATCATCCATCACTGCCTCCGACAGGATTGCCAGGTGCCCGGCCTACTGAGCTGCCAGGACGCTCCGCATGTGGCGCTAATGCAGGACAAGACCAATCAGCAAGCCGAAGGGCATGCGAACATAGTTGTGTGGTGGGCCCTCGCATCGGGCAAGGCAGGACAGCCAGAAGAGCTCCTGAGACGCGGCCCCATTAAGCCATGGATGTTGACACAGGCGCACACCTCACTATCCTTGCCGGGGCAAGGAGCTGCGTCAGGTGGTGGGCCACGGTCAACCCGCATAGCTCTTGCCTCCTGAAGCTCCTCAGTTGCCTTGGTCATGAACTCCTGAGCGCCTGGCACCTCGCGCCCTTTGCTTTCAACATGGAAACACGTGTTGTGACTTCCTACAGGTGGTGCCCACACACCTCCCTCGTGACGCTGGTCAGATTGGAGGCCCTCTAGAGGAGAGCCCCCGAGCCCAGCCTGAGAGGGGCACCAGGCGCGCCTTCCTATGCAAGAGGGGAAGGCGCCAGTGGGCGCAGAGCTTGAGGCAGCGCCGCCGGGCGCCCCGCCTTCCTGAGGTCCCTGGCGGAGAAGTTGCTTCTTCTTCATGGGGACAGACTCAGGAGGGTAGACAATGCCCTCGTTGTCTTGGTCCTCGACCGCCACAGCCTGGTAGGCGTGCTTGAGGGAGAACATCGCATCCTTCTCTTAGCAGGCGACTGTGATGACGCTGCAGCTTCCTGGCATCTTGAGGATGTTATAGCCATGGTGGGTCACAGCCATGAACTTGGCCAGGGCCGGATAGCTGAGGATGGCGTTGTACGGGAGGTTAATGTGGGTGACATTGAAGACAAAGAGCTCGGTGCGGTAGTTTTCGCGGGTGCAGAAGGTGACAGGGAGGTGGGTCTGCCCTATCGGGTGGTGGAGCCATCGGTTACTCCTGGTCATAGGATACTTGGAGGCGATCGAACGTCTCAATTGAGAGGACATTGAGCCCCACAACACCATCTATGCGTGCCTTGGTGACGAGCATGTTGCTGATGGTAGGCGAGCAGAGCATTGGAAGGGCACCGCCAGTTGCCGCACACTTGAGCTAGTCGGAAGAGCTGAAGGTGATGGTGCACTTGGACCACCCGAGTGGGTGTTGTTCGCACATGAACACGTCACCGTGTACCCTCGACACCAAGGTGATGCACCGCAGCTCACGTCGAAGGAGACTCGTCCGGAAGCATTGTACGCAAGCAATCCGGTGGGCGCTTTTGAGGACCCGAAACCCCACACGCCCGGGAGGGACCCCGTCAAGGCACACAGTGGCTATGGGCTGCCCTAGGTTGACCTGATTACCCCTAGGGTCTTGAGGTTTGCCGCCCTGCAAACGAAGAACGAACGAAGAACGCGAAAGAAGAAGAAGAATGGAGAGAGATAAAGGTAAATGTAAAAAGTGATATATTGATAGATCGATTGTGTGTTGTTATTCAATCGGCCCTCACCCATTACATATATATGAGGCGGCTAGACTTTCCGTACAAGAAAAGGATTCAAATCCCGTTCAAAACATCAAAAGTTGACCTAACACGGACTAGGAGGGCTGGAATTTCCGTGCTAAAATTACATCAAATAGCCCTCTTGTATAGCTCCTGCAGGACGCACATGGCCTCGGATCGTGATGGTCTAGAAAGCAAAGTTGTAGATCTTGCAATGGGGAAAAACTTTTCAGTTGATCACTTGTTCATCCGAGTTATCTTGAGATTGGATTCTGGCCCACAAATCTGCAAATAATCTTGAAATTCTAGTTTTCGGGGCGAACCGCGTGCGAACTTTCTGTTTAGCCCAGAACCTCCC
>NC_041390.1:377999880-378009743 GCF_002162155.2 Triticum dicoccoides | reverse complement strand
GGAAGTTTTGCCTAGAACTTCCGGGCTAAAATTTTGTAGCACACTGTTTTGGCTCTAACTTTTTCATACCAACTCCAATGGAGATGTTTTTTATATCGAATGCGATCGTTTCAACGAGACGAAGAGAATCCATGTAGATAGTTTTCTCATATGAGGCCATCAGCTGAATAGTGTTTTGGATACAAAATCCCAGTACTTCGAACACAACTTCGGCCTTAGAGATGAGACTGGATGGCTATGGCCCAAATATCAAAATTTCTCCATTTGATGATATGGAACTTTCTCACTTTGTACACTTTTCCATTTGAGGTCTTCTTAATTATGCTTTTGACCATGCCAAAATCTAGTGTCAACACATGCCCCCTGTTTTTCAGCAAAGCTTGTGCCAAAAAATAACCTGCACATAGCTTGTTCTAAGGACGATGTCAACACTCCATCGGCCATTTTAAGTGCTTAGGACAATAAGTATATATCGGCCATTTAGATTAGCAACAAAAGTGAAGCTAATCAAACATATGATGATTTGGTAATACCATTTCATGATGTAAGAAATTATATTGCATCGATGGGTTAAAATAAGTCCATTGAGGGAAACCAATCATACCTGACGACAAATTCCATGGCATAGGCATCAATGACATTGTTGAAGAAAATGGATAATGTGTGGACCGAAGATGTTGAAACCTTCGGCCTGGTCCTTCATACATTTCACTCTTTTCCTTCTCCACCTTTGCCACACTCCTAGTAAAGGAAGCTTGCACATAATTCTTATTTTGAATACTTCCTTTGGGAACCCATGCCATGTTTCTCTTTTCAAGTTCTTGTGCACTAAGCTTTTGCAATTTCTTCTTTTGCAAATACGATAAGCCGAGTGGGCACCCCGGCTGCGATTTTGTTTGAAGTAATGGCAATCCTTGTTTTACCTTGTGCACTCTCAACTTCTTCCCTTCAGATTTGGCACTTGATTGACTTGCCTCATTGCCTTTTGTAGCCAATGTCAACACTTTACTTGGCTCTTTTTCATCTGAGATCATATCTAAAGTGGCACTCTTACGACCATATCTTTTGATGCGGTAGACCTGGTTGACAACCTCATTCTTGTTCATTGAGCTTCGGACCGATTCCTTATGATTGAAATGGTCTTTAACATTTGATTGTTCAAACGTTAATGTTTTTGGAGCTGCATAATGTTTGTGAGATGGTCTAAAATAAGATGAAGAATGCGCCCTTGTATCATACCTGTCCCACGATGGATATGGATTTACATGATCATAGGAAGGTATCCATGGCATTGGCATTGGCGGCACAAAATATGGATATTAATATACCGCATTAGAATTCTCATTTTGCTAATACCGATCCTCAGGTTTGCGCCTAGGGGGTCATCTTGATGCTTTTCCATTAGCTAGCCGATAACCACTTTTCTCTTCACTCTTCTTTTGGTATTCATGTAATAATTGTGCAAAAGTGACTTTGGATTTCTTGCACTTGTTCTTATTGACATCTTTATCTCATTTGTCTTGACTTGCAACTATCCTTGGATTTTCTTGTTGCCCCCAATCCTTGGTGTCTTCATGGTAGCTTCGATGGAATTCTTGCCCTCAAGATTTTGTTCATTGTGCTCTTCAACAACTTGATTAGTTGAAAGCTTGGTCCCATCACCTATAGATTTAACCTGCTCTTTAAATGGGTCGGCTTGAAGCAGCCGATGCAAAAACCTTTTGCCATCGAGACCAATTGGAATTGACTCATCATCTCTTGGTGTCTCAAAAAATTTCAATCGTCCTTTATCATTGGCTGATTTAACAATTTGACGAAAAATGTTGCAATCCTTAATACTATGCTTGAACGAATCATGCAACATACAATACATTTGTCTTTGGATAGATGGCTTGGCATGGTGATCAAGAATTCTAATGTAATTATTTTTTAACAACAACTCAAAGATTTGGTCACCCATGTTTGAATTGAAGGTATACCTTTTGTTTTCTAGCTGATCTTGGTGTGCGAACGGCTTTGGAGGTAAGAAAATGCATGGTTCAAATTTAGAATCTCCCCATTCAACCATGCATTGTGTTTTGCACTCTATCTCTGATGTCTCTGGATACGATATAATATTAGCATCGGATTTCTCAAAAGAATTTATCATTGGCTTTAAACTTCTAAAATCAAAGCAGTAAGAACATACATGCCAAGTATGAAGAAAGCAAAGCTACCCAATTAGATATGAACTTTAAATAAAGCAATGAGAAAAGCTTTGGCTTCAACAATAAGTCACTATCAGTCTCTTTGAATGGTACAATGTATTGACCGATATGCTTTGCAACAATTTTATTGTTATTGGTCTCTTTGAATGGTACAATGTATTGACCGATATGCTTTGTCACAATTTTATTGCTAACAAGTAAATTACCCTTCACCATTGATCTTTCGAAATTACTTCTGAGAATTTTTCTTATAGAAGCATCAACAATAAAGTTCCGACCAAATCGAAAGATAGGTAAATCACTTGCTAGACATACCACTTCAAATACGTTGGGAGATCATGATGGTTGCGTTACTTGAGCGATATCTTGTTCCTCTTACAAATAGCTCCCCAACACCTTCTCGTCCTCTTTTTCTAGAACAGATTCGGCATACGTAATATTTGATTCGGTCTTCTCAATAACCGAATTAACTTTGTTATCCGAATCACCACTCTTTCTTTTTTTGATTCGCAAGGTTGCTTGTTCTTGTCTAAATTCGGCAAACATTGCAGCTAGGCTATCTTTAATCTTTTTTCGCCCAATTTCATCCTAATCTTTATCAGATTGCCCCCCAATACTTTGAGACTGTTACGGTAATGAGATGTCACCGAAATTCTATAATTGTGCAGGGAAAACATTGTATGCTATGATACTAGGTGAAGACAAATGTGATCCTATAGAATTTTCACTTATTCGGCTATTACCGTGAAGGTGCGAAGCTGAATTATGAATACCTATAGTTGCATATGGTGCCGAAAATTAGTAGCATGGGGTGTAGCATATGATGTTTGAGGGCAATTGGCCGAATAACTAGTAGTAGCATGGCCAATTCCCATATCCACCGGCATGTTTGTATTAACATGTTGCAAATTAGTTGCCGATGAATAAAAAGATGAAACACTATGTTGCATGCCATTGAAAGTTCCTACATGGGGTGTTTCAACTTGATTAACCAAACTCATCATGTTGTTCATCGGCATATTAATTTGTGGGGTTGCCGATGCATGGCAGTTGGAATACATATGTAGCATGTTGCTAAAATTATATGAGGTATAAGCACGAAGATTTTGTTGCATCGGCTCTTGCACATAATTAGATGCATGATTGATAAAGCTAGGGCTAGCCGATACATTATGCTCATTAGATGATCTAGCAACAACCTATGCATTATTTGTATCAACATATGTGAATTGGGTATTCATATTACCTTTGTAGATTGCAAACCCCAGATGATGATCTCTTCATAGCAAGAACGGGCCGGAGACCATTCAAAGCTTCATCACCAGCGGAGTCGCCTAAAATTGTTCGCACATGAACACGTCACCGTGTACCCTTGATGTCGGGGATGATGCACCGCAACTCACATCAAAGGAGACCCGTTCGGAAGCGCAGTATGCAAGCAATCCAGCGGGCGCTTTTGAGGACCTGAAACCCCAAATGCCCGGGAGGGACCCCGTCAGGGCGCACGACGGCTATGGGCTACCCTAGGTCGACCTGATCGCCCTTAGGGCGTCGAGGTTCGCCGCGCTGCACACGAAGAACGAACGAACACTACTAGGAAAAGGCCTACTAATGGCGCACCTAATTTGGCCATTAATGGCGCATTAGTGGTGCGCCATTAGTAGCAAGCCATTGGTACATTTTACTAATGGCTCACCACAGATGCGCCATTAGTATCTGGTATACTAATGGTGCACCCCTGATGCGCCATTATTATATACAACAGTGCGCCATTAGTATGCCTCCCAGGGGGCCATGTATACCCAGGTGCTTTGGCATACTAATGGCGCACGACAGAAAGATGCGCCATTAGTAACTTCGGCATACTAATGGCGCACTCTCTAATGATGCGCCATTAGTATCCTTTGGCATACTAATGGCGCACTATGATGTGATGCGCAATTAGTATGAATATTAGGGTTTTTTTATTTTTTAATTTTCTGTTTTTTGCACAGGTTACAAAATGTATAATTGGACAAAATATAGACAACACACATCAACAACAGATTCATCGAATACAATAAAAGATTAGTCTCTGAATACAATTCATCATTTTAGTCTCCGAATACAAGTCATCATATTAGTCTCCGAATTGAAAAGACCGAACAAAGATAGAACATTATATTACAAGTCTCGAGACCGCGAGTTTGTCTTCACATTACAAGTCGATATCGATCACCTAAACTACCATCACATAGAAGAGAGCTGCGGTCATCACGATGAGCATCATCACGATGAAACTCGTCTTCATCCGGTTCCTCCAACGCTCCCTCCCCTCTCCCGCTAGATAGCGGGCGTATCTAGATTTGGCCTCGGCCCTAGTGGCGTACCCTTTGTAACTGTTACCGCTGAATCGGTGAACCTGTCTCTGACACTCCTCCCAGTCGTCGTAGACTCCGGGAACCTTACCCTTGTACACGACATACCACAGCATCGCTATGCAGTAGCCAAACGAAACGTTAGTACCAATTCACAGACAATACATAAGCAATATATAAGTATGCAACAGAACGATTGGAAGAGAAAAGCAAGACATTAATAGCATCGATTACATCTTAAGTTGAACGAATCTCGAAACCAAAGAGACATACTACAAGTTCATTAAAGTTTAATTACAACATGAGACTCAAGGGACCGGAGCGTGGATGAAGCCGCCGTCTATCGTGGGAGTCATGAAAGAACGGGCGTTGTCAGCCTGCATTTGTAGGATTGTGTCGATGTCACTGTTGGACGGTTGATTTCTGAGGTAGAACTGCCCCGCGGTACGAAGGACATCTTGATGGATGATTTCCGCAAACTCCGACTAGATGCGAAAGAATTCTTGTCTGATGTCCGCGTCATGGATTGCCGACACGCTCGCGGCCCAATCTTTGAGTCTACTCGGTAGCAGAAGTTGATGATGGTCCCGTACGATCGCCTGCATGTGATGGATGGCGTAGTAGGCACCCTTCTGAACGCCAGGCGGCTGCTTGACGCAGCAGAACGTCGTATTGTGGGAGAACACGTGCTTGCCGTACTTACGAATAGGCCTGGTGAAGATGCCTCCAGATTTGACGTAGCCGGGGAGAACATCATCAAGAACCTTCTTGACATTTGTGTAGTCTACGTTCGACTGACGGTCCGGGTCGAAATACGTGGCCATGGAATATTTGGGGCTTAGGAGGATGAGCGTGCAACATGTGTCACTGCAGAAAACACGGAATGTTAAAAGAAAAACGATCAAAATCTAAGAATTCATATGTTACGGGGTGGTTGAGGGGAGGACTTACTCGGGAAAGTAAGGCACGAGGAAGTTATCCTTATCTTTGTTTGCCAGAATGACCCCTTCAAGGTAAGAACTCGCGACTTGCCGGTCCCCAGCGCTGCCCAAGATCTTGGCACGCATGTAGAAGGGGTCGACTATCACGATGTCCGGGGTCTTGTCGCGAATGATCTGCATCTCCATACTCAGCGAAAATAGCCGAACGAAGGTGTAGTGTAGCGGATGAAGGTTCAACATAGCGTGGATGTCATCAAACCGCAGGACGATCGTACCCCCGATGGAGTTATCCACAAAGCCCTTGCCCTCTGGCACCTTGGCCGCGAAAACCGGGTATGCCACATCCTTCTCTTCGAGACGCCGCTTCTCCAAAGAAAGAACACTGTCATGCAGACTCCGCATAGCACCGGTTGTAGCATCAAGCATATTTCTCGGTAGCATCGGCCTACCTGCCACATGCACCCTCCTCGAGATATCCTCAGGTGAAGGTGGCCCGTCCTGAGCACGGATCGTACTCGGTGCCGGCTGGCCCGCACCCTTGTTAGTCTTTCTTTTGCATGCCTTCTTCTTCTCCTGTAATGGGACCGAGTTCTGCTCACAGACCGCCTTCTTGAGTGTGTTGGGGCTGATCATATTTTGCACCTCGCCTATCTGAGGCTCGGTGAAGTCGGCAGCTGGAGGCGTCTCCTGAGAGCTGAACTGCAGACGACGCCTGTTGCAACTTGGCTTCTCCGTGGTACTAGCTAGATCGCGCACGTCTTTTGTTGGGTTGGGTTCTTGAGAAGGAGGCCCCATGAAGTCGCCACCCTACCCATGATCGGCAAAGTACTGATCGACGCTGGCAAATGTATCATCGTCGTCGTCGTTCTGATCCTGTGCTATATGCATGTTTGGATCCAGTGGCATAGGGATGTCCGGCACCGTTGCGGCGGTCTTGCCATGGGGCCCACTTGGCGCCGGCACGACTGGCGGTGTTGTCTTTGGGGTGGTGTCCCCCGCCCCCAAACGAATCTGGCTCTTCGGCCAAAGCAGGGGCCTGCTCAGGCAGGCGCTGTGGGTCATCACGTCATCATCGTCGGCCTTGACGGGTCGAATCGGAGGTAATAACTCGTCGCAGCCTGGCAGCACCCGAACCAGTTGAACCCTAAACAAGTTGGGTGGCATTTGGGTACCGTGGAACAAGGGGTTGCTCGGTTGTTCACGAAGTGCAGGAGAGTGCACGGAACGTCGGCGGCGCCCTGCGAAAACATGTAGGGCATCCATGTCAAAGGCAAGGAGATGAAGTCCTCGTCCGAGAGAGGCTTAATTAGTTACCGTGATGATGGCGTCGAGCTCGGCTAATGTCGAGGCACCGCCAACGGCGGGCGTGCAGTTGACGAAGGGGCCGCTTGCTGCAGAGGTGCCGGCCGACGTACACCCGGGTGCATTAAGCTCCCGTGCCGGCGTCGGAGACACCAATGCCGCCTCCGCCGGAGACACCAATGGCCCCGCCATCGCGCTCTACGAGTTGCTGGCCGTGAAGCTAGGAATCGGGGGCGGCCCCTGTTGGCCGCCCGCAATCCACGCACTAATCCCCTGGATCAAGGTAGGCACAATGGCGGTGATCGTCGTTCCGAGTTGTTGTTGCACTTGCTCTTGGACAATCTCCAGAATCCGCGCCACCTGTGCCCTGAGTTCTTGAACCTCGCGCGCCTGGCTTTCCGAGCTGGTCTTTTTCTCCTTTCGCCCACCAGTGTTATAGTATGACGACCATTTTGTCGACAAGCCTTTGCCGGCCACACGACCAGCTGACGTCGGCTTACTGAGCTTATCCTTGTTCTTCATTACATTCAATGCCCTATTTAGAGTGGTGTCCCAAGGGTTGCTCTTAGTCGACCCCGCGCTACTGCTTTCAGTCGCCTGTGGAAGGAATGTGAACCATTTAGAAATTTGGCTTCATTAATTAGAATGCAACCATATGGAGCTAATTACGCGGGGGTGTATTCCTTACCAGAACAAGCTCAAGCGCCCTGGTCTTCGGATTCGTGGTAAGCTCCTTTGTTTTCGGGTCCTTCTTGTACCGAGCCCTGACAAAGTTCCTGGTCTGCTTGTCACCGTATTTATCGAAGAGGGGCGGTAGGCCTTGCTCGGCACGGTCCGCCTCCTCCTTGTCCCATATAGGCTCCGCCACTCTGTAACCACCGGGACCGAGTGTGTGTTCCCCTAAGTTCAGCTCCCGCATTTCTTTCCCCCACTTACTTGATTCGGAGCTTGCGGTGCTCGAGCAATTGATCTTGAAGTCGTTGTAGTCATCTTTGGTGATCGAAGGATTTTTCTCCTTGATCTTCTCATAACTCTCACCTTTCTCGATCATTCTCTTCACATTGCTTTTCCAAGTAGACAGGGCCGTGCTCATCTTCGTGAGGGTAGCATTGTTCACTTTATTCCCTTTGAGGCTTGTGTTTTCAAATTCAGCGGGGAACTTGTATCGTTCGTGCAGCTTCATGAAGAGGAGGTTGAGCAAATTCCCTCGGTCAGGATGCCTGAGGTTCTCGGTGTTGATAGAGACAGTGCTCCGGAGAATGCACCCGAGCTGAAGCGAGTACCCCTTTACTATTCATTTGGGCGCCGTTGGATTCCCGTTGCAGTCCACTTCAGTAACTTCCTCCTTGAGGGTGCGGAGCACGGTCGGCGCCGGTCCTTCCGTTGCCTCTTCGGTTGGCTTCCATCTGTGCGTGCCCCGCCATCATCAGTGGTGGCATCCTCGGCGGCACCATCAGTGGTGGCATCAGTGGGGTCATCCTCGGCGGTACCATCAGTGGTCTCAGGATCGGTGGGGAAGGCGGCATCCTCATACAAGTGAGGTTGTTCCTCCATCTCCTGGGACAGCTCCCAGAATTTCTTGCCGCCCGAACCCCCGACCTCATCGTTGTTGGCCATGTTTCTCTATAAATAGGAACAAAGTTTGGTCAAAAAGTTGGTTATTGTCAAGGAACAAGATCTCTAAGTTGACCAAATAACCTAATTCTCGAGGAATGTCGCCAAAAAGTTGGTTATTGTCAAGGAACAATTGAGAGATGTTTGTGATATTGCCTAGGTGTTTTGGGATAGAACCTGTTAGTGTGTTGTTGCTAAGGTCCAAGTCCACGTTCTCAGGGTAACCTAGTTCTTTAGGGGTGTGTCTATAAAGTTGGTTGCTGCAAAGATACAAGGTTGTGAGTTTGGTCAAATTGCCTATGATGTTTGTGATATTGCCTTGGATCTTGAAGGCACTGTTGCATGATGCAGTGGTACAGCCAGCATGGGACCTCATCTTTGTAGGCTTATTTTCTAGATTGTAACACTGGGATTTGTGCACAAGCTAACCTAGCTAAGACAGTAGCTTCCTTGCAACCCACTGGGAAACAGGCATGCATGCACTGGTTTGCCAAAACAGAGCACTTTAGTCCTCTGTTTTTGCTAACTGCTACACATACCCCCAAGTGAACCACCACAACATCTAAAAGCTAAGAATTGTTTTTGCTTATGTAATCAGACTTTTTGTGCTAAAAAAACCATAGAACAACTGCTCCAAATTTCTAAATAAACTGCCATTTCATTATATTCAATAATGAACTGTACTCTTTATGGGTTTTTTAGTTAAATGCACAAAATCCAAAGTTAATTCCGCTAGGCTTTTCTATGTTTTTTATACATAACTGCTAAAACCCTAGGAGTTAATCTAGCCACCAACAGAATGTGGACTTAAAAAGAGAGAGTCACGGACAGTGACATGATACATTTTCATAAAATTAGCGTGTTTTACTTATGGTGCACAAAGGAAAAAGTACTGCAGTGCACTTAGAAAAAAAATGAAGGAACTTCTCTCTACCACACGTAATCTGATTCTTTCACATTGCTTGTCTTTTCCTCTTTTTACTCAATAACGGTAAGCACTAATACTCTTAACTGCACTATAGAAACTAAACCAAATGAACTCCATGGGTGCTGCCATCTCACCCATCATTGACGGCGCAATGAAACAATTTTTATAACTGGTGTTTGTTCTTCTCAAAGTATATTCCTTAATCGCAATGGCTAGTTGCTGAAACTATATGTAACAGTCAAAACACAAACAGGGGGAAGCTCACCGGGGCACCGGGGCGGCGGGGTATCGGGGCGGCTAGGGCGTCGGGAACGGCGCAGTGAGGACTTCTGGTCGTAGGCGATTTCCTTGGCGTCCGCGCGCACCACCAGCCGCGACGAGCGGTCGTTCTTGGACCTCCTCAGCCTCCCCTGCTCATTACACCCAATAGCACCAATCAGAGAAACGGTGCGGCGAGGCAGAGGAACGGCGCGTGAGAGAGGGGCGGGGAAGCGGGGGTTACCTGGGAGGAGAA
>NC_041390.1:377989485-377999496 GCF_002162155.2 Triticum dicoccoides | reverse complement strand
GCGGGGCAGCGGCGTCGGGGCGGCGTCGGGGCGTCGAGGCGGCGGGGCAGCGGCGTCGGGAGAGGAGAGGGGAAGGGGATCGAGGGCGAGGGCGAGGGAGAGAGAGAGGATAGAGAGGGGCTAGGGAGGGAATATGGATGGGGCCGGGCACAATACTAATGGCGCACCACGCCTCGGTGCGCCATAAGTATATCCATACTAATGGCGCACCATGCCTCGGTGCGCCATAAGTATATCCATACTAATGGCGCACCGAGGGGTGCTGCGCCATTAGTATTTTTTTTGATTTCTGCTCGAGCCAACAGGTTATCTTCCACCTAACCTGATCCACACCAAGTCCCCTCTACTAGCTCAACTGGTCAGCAGCCAGTTCTCACACCAGGAGGTCCTGGGTTCGATTCCCAGGCTCCACAACTTTTTTTATGCATTTAAAATGCTGTTTGATACTTATTTGTGTTTAAATATGTTCAAACTTGTTTAAATCGTAACAGTAATATTTTTTTATAAGACAGTAATAATTTTTTTAGAAATATCATCAAACAGTAATGCCGGTGGAGCGGGGGAGGGTGCGCGGGGTGCGGGGGGTCGGCGGCGGCGGTTGAGTAGGGGAGGGGTGCGGGGGGTCGGCAGCGGCAGTTGAGTAGGGCAATCGAGGGTGCGGGGGGTCGGCGGCAGCGGCCGGTGGACTGGGGGGTGCTCGGCAGCGAGGGGGACCGGATCTGGCGAGGTGGGATAGCGATCGAGATGGAGGGGGATCGAGATCGAGTGTCCATGAAATTTAAAAATATTTATGATAGTTCAAAAAGTGCCCATGAAATACAATCGAGAAATGAAGGCTATGATTTAAATACAATCGACCTTAGCTAGCTATCTGTTCACAATCTTCTTGCCCTTCTTTTTCGCAAATGGAGTTCTTCTGTGGAACGGACGTCCTTTAGGTAGGGTGGTCCTGCTTCTTCTTGTGGTGTATGCTGCTACTTCATCATCGTTGTCGTGTTCGATCCTCGGGTCGCCGTACTTGTCGAAGTCTTGCTCATTGGCTACTCCATCCATTCCGATGATCTTCCTTTTGCCTCTCCTCACGACAACACGACTGGGCTTTGACGGGTCGGTAATGAAGAAGCATTGGTCCACTTGGGTAGCCAGTACCCATGGCTCATTTTTCGCGGTGACGTTTGCGCCCGCGGTTTTGGATTTGGCTTCGGGTATAACCATGGTGGTGAAATACCGGTCTTCTTTTAGGATGCTCTTGGCCCATCTGACACGGAACATCGGGACCATCTCTCCAGCATAGCTCAGCTCCTAGATCTCCTTGATCCTTCCGTAGTATATGTCCTTGTCGTTACCGGTGTAGGATTCCATCGTTACCCCGGAGTTCTGATAACCATCGCTCTTCATGTCCTTGACCTCGGTGTAGAATGTGTAGCCGTTGATATCGTACGCCTCATAGGTCATCAGGTTGTGCTCAGCGCCCTGTGACAAGGCGAATATGAGTTGTTCTTCCACGGAAGAATCCTCATGTAAAGGGTACGACAGAAGCTTCTGCTTGAACCAACGCGTGAAACATGAGTTGTGCTCTTTGAGTATATCTCCGTCCATCCTTTGTTGGCCTCGGTCATTGTACGTCTTCTTAATAAAGGTTTTGTGTTGTACCACCCAAGGATCGACCACGTCTATGTGGTGTAGCGCGACTAGGTTTGCTCTTTCAAAGTTGGCGAGTCGACCCTCGAAGTTGACATGCATTTCGCGACGACCCTCACGGTGACCCCATCCAGCGAGCCTGCCGAGGTGCCTGTTGACGGGCAGACCAATGGGGTTCTCGATGCCTAGATAATTCGTGCAGTAGGAGATGCACTCTTCGGTCAGAAAGCCCCTGGCTATGCTTCCCTCTGGACGTGACATGTTGCAAACGTATCCTTTGATGACACCATTCATCCTTTCGAACGGCATCATGCTGTGCAGGAACGTCGGCCCGAGTTGGATGATATCGTCCACGATATGGACCAGCAGATGCACCATAACGTCAAAGAATGCGGGCGGGAAGTACATCTCAAGCTCGCATAGTATCACCACGATCTCTTCCTGTAGCCTTCTGAGTTGCCTCACGCCAACAGACTTCCGAGAGATGACGTCGAAAAAGTTGCATAGGCCAAATAGGGTTTCACGACGTGCGCGTCCATGATCCCACGGATTGCAACTGGAAGTATCTGCGTCATCAGCACGTGACAGTCGTGAGACTTCATCCCGCCGAACTTCAGCTTCACTGGGTCTAGGTATCTGCTTATCTTCCCCGCGTAACCGTAAGGAAGTTTTACTCCTAGGAGGCAGGTGAAAAACTGCTCGATCTCCTCCTGACTTAGAGTGAAGCACGCGGGAGGGTAGTCATTTCCGGTCTTTTTGGCCTTTTTGCCTTTGCGACGACTTCCCGTGTCCTGCTTCGCCTCATCATCATCATCATCATCATGATCATCATATATAGCGTGAAGCTCCTGCCTGATGCCCATTGATTTCAAGTCTGCCCTTGCTTTTGGCCCATCTTTGGTCCTCTCTGGCATGTTGAGCAGGGTACCAAGCAGACTCTCGCACACGTTCTTCGTGATATGCATGACATCAAGGCTGTGAGGCACACAATGGATCTTCCAGTACGGCAAGTCACAGAAAACAGACCTCATTTTCCAGACCTTCAGAAGTGGCTCTGGCACCTTTCGCTTCTTTCCCGGCTCTGGCGCCTTTTGCTTCTTTCCCGGCAGTGGGAAGTCTTTCCAATTTTTCAACAGCTCGTCTATTTCCTCGCCGCTTCTCGTACGCGGGCGTCCTCGGGGTTCGGTTTCACCATCGAACAGATCCTTGCGTTTTCTCCATGGGTCATCGTCGCGAAGCCACCTTCGATGTCCCATGAACACGGTTTTCGAAGACCCGGGATCTCTATCTAGCTGGCGATATGTTGTGTCATCCATGCACCTGACGCATCCAAAAAATCCGTGGACCACCTGCCCCGCGACATATCCGTAACCGAGATAGTCGTGCACCGTCGTGAGCAGCGCGGCTCTCATAGGGAAATATTCTTTTTCTGTGGCGTCCCACGTATTGGCTGGCGTTTTACACAGCGTGTCAAGCTCCTCTTTCAGCAGCCCCAGATACAGATTGATGTCGTGCCCTGGTTGTTTCGGTCCTTCAATTAGCATACTCATGTGAATGTACTTCCTCTTCATGCACAACCAGGGGGGAAGGTTGTACATCCACACAAACACAGGACAGGTGCTATGTGTGCTTCTCTGGCTGCCAAACGGATTGACTCCATCGGTGCTCGCGCCCAGCACGATGTTCCTTGGATCGTTCCCAAATTCTGGGTCTTTGAAGTTCAACGCTTGCCACTGGCTCGCATCCTTAGGGTGACTCAGCATCTTGTCTTTTTATATATCTCCGGATCATTTGCGTCATCTTCTCGCTTCTTCTCCTCCCTATCCGCGTGCCAACGCAGGAGCTTTGCTACCTTAGGGTCCGCGAAATACCGCTACAGACGAGGAGTGATCGGAAAGTACCACACCACTTTTCGAGGAGCTTTCTTCCTCTTCTTGTATCGAGTGACGCCGCACACCGGACATATGGTAGACTCCGCGTGCTCGTCCCGATAAATTATGCAATTGTTCAGGCACACATGGTATTTCACGTGTGGTAAATCCAGAGGACACACGATTTTCTTCGCCTCCTCCAAACTGGTAGGGCACTTGTTCCCCTCGGGAAGACGTTCGTGCCAGAATGACATGTTCTCGTCGAAGCATGCGTCGGTCATTTTGTGTTTTACCTTCATCTCCAGAGCCATGAGCATTACTTTCAGGCGGGTATCCTCGGGCCTGCATCCTTCATACAATGGAGTAACCGGGTCTAACTCAAGTTGATCCATCTTGGGTTTCTCTCGGGCGACAACTCTTGCGTTATCCGTCTGCTTGAGAAGCAGCTCTTGAATATGAGGGTCCTGCACCCAGCCAATCGATGGTCCAGCGTCGTCTGCTCCGCCGGCATCATCATCTTCATGATCATGCCCGTCGACTGCTCCGGCATCTTCCTCATCATCATGTCCTGCATCTTCTACATGATGACTGTGTACAGCATCACCGTCGTGATCATCTCCTGGGGATTCTTCGTCTTCACGCCCGCCCGAGCCGTGGTGGTTGTCTTGCTGCCCTTCCTCATTTCTTGCCAGGCCCCCATGGACGACTTCGTAGTCATCTTCATCACCTTGCCACCGATAGCCATCCATGAAACCACGCAAGAGCAGGTGGTCCCGCACCTGCCCGGATTCCGGGTCCGCAATAAGGCTCTTCAGCTTGCATCTTCGACATGGACATCTTATCTCCATCTCGTTCTTTTGAAGCATCTCGGCCTTCGCGGACCTCAAAAACCTATTCACGATGCCTTCGGTCATCATGCGGACCATGGTCGCCTGCGGGGTAGAGCAAAACGATATTTTAGAACCAAGAAAAAATTTGGCATGACTTTCCCTAAAAATAGGACCAAAAAGAATGCTTAATGCCAAAATTCTCGCCGAAACGGAAATGAATCAACATTCCGGCAAAATATTGGCAACTATCGAATTTCAAATACGGGTACACCTCCAAACACAAACACATATGCAACACCACAAACATATGCAACACCACGAACATACATAGATCTAGCTAGGCCACAAAAAGTGCATGTGCACATTGTTGTAGGGAGAACAACATAAATATAGCTTCCCCCCTTACTTACCTATCAAAACAAGGTAATTTAACCACTTAAATTGAATGAATCTATGGTGGAAATGAGGTGAAAAAGAGGAGGCACCCGAGACAAGGAGGAAGTGGAGAGAATGAAGTGGGGAGAAAGTGAGTGTGGGTAGGAGAGGCTGTCCAAAATATCTTGTTGCTCCCCACTTACTAATGGCGCACCAACTCTAAATGCGCCATTAGTAATCCAGGTTACTAATGGCGCACCTCCTGGTGGTGCGCCATTAGTAGTTTTGCAAAAAAAAACATACTAATGGCGCACTATCTCACAGTGCGCCATTACTAGTTTAAACTAGTAATGGCGCACGGTGGAACAGTGCGCCATTAGTAGTTTTGCAAAAAAGGGAATAAAAAATATAATAAAAAAACAACATTAGTGGCGCACTTTCCGGCAGGTGCGCCATTACTAGTTACAACTAGTAATGGCGCACTTTGTCTGGATGCGCCATTAGTATGTTTGGACAGGCGCACTAGTTAAATTTTTTTTAATACTAATGGCGCACCCGGGGCTAGGTGCGACATTAGTAGTTTCAACTCTAATGGCGTATCACAAGGTGGTGCGCCATGAGTGTCAATCCCATCTACAGCCCTTTTTCTAGTAGTGGAAGAATGAGGAAGAAGAAGAACAAGGGAGAGAGATAAAAGGTAAAGATAAAAAGTGATATATTGATAGATCGATTGTGTGTTGTTATTCAATCGGCCGTCACCCCTTACATATATATGAGGCGGCTGGACTTTCCATACAAGAAAAGGACTCAAATCCCGTTCAAAACATCAAAAGTTAACCTAACTCGGACTACGAGGGCCGGAACTTCCGGTCAGCCCAGAACTTCCGGGCTAAAATTACATAAAGTAGCCCTCTTGTAAAGATCCTGCAGGTCGCAAATGCCCTCGGATCGCAATGGTCCAAAAAGCAAAGTTGTAGATCTTGCAATGGGGAAAAACTTTTTAGTTGATCACTTTTTCATCCGAGGTCATCTTGAGATTAAATTCTGGCCTGCAAATCTGCAAATAATCTTGAAATTCCTGCTTTCGGGGCGAACCGCGGGCGAACTTTCTGTTTAGCCCAGAACCTCCCCGGAAGTTTTGCCCAAAACTTCCGGGCTAAAATTTTGTAGCACACTGTTTTGGCTCTAACTTTTTCATACAAACTCCTATGAAGACGTTTTTTATATCAAAATCAATTGATTCGACGAGACGAAGAGAATTCATGTAGAAAGTTTTCTCATATGAGGCAATATTGAGGGAGTAATCAGCTGAATAGTGTTCTGGATACAAAATTTCAGTACTTCGAACACAACTTCGGCCATAGAGATGAGACCGGATGGCTATGGCCAAAAATATCAAAGTTTCTCCTTTTGATGATATCGAACTTTCTCACTTTGTGCACTTTTCCATTTGAGGTCTTCTTAATTATGCTTTTGACCATGCGAAAATCTGGTGTGAAAAGTTGTGTTGCCTCGAGCTTGGGGAGGGTTGCATTCACCTCACGCGCGAACTGCTTGAAGATGCGATGGGAAGATGGGCCTGAGCGCTGCCTACGATGCAAGTGACGGCATGAGGCTCTTGGAAGCCCCCAGCCCCCACGTCCTGGTGATAGGCGTCGTTCCTTCTTGGTGGTGGTGGTAGTGGGGGAAGGCCAACGTTGCTCTATGGGTGGTCCTCGCGAGGCTGATCTCTCCAGGCAGCCTCGCGAGGCTGGCCTTGCCAGCGGTCCTCATGAGGCTGGTCGCACCACTCCTGGCAAGGGTCGCGGCCATCCCAGCGTCCTCCTCCACGGCCACCTCCGCAGCCATAGCCTTGATCGTTCCGCTCGGGGCGATGACAGAGGCGCCCGTCGCGAATGGCCCTGAGCTCTTGGCAGTCACTGGTGTTGTGGCTATGCACATTGTGGAAGACGCAGAACGAGCGACTTCCCTTGGATGACTTTGGGTGGTCACAGCCGCGCTTCATCTCTAGTTCGGCTGCGAGCATGGCCGGTCCATTGCACTTCACGTCCTTGGCCTTGACCTTCTTGTCTTCTGGGTCCGTGTCAGGGAGCTCAAGAAGGGAGAGCCGCCCCCCTTAGCTCTCACACATTTGGTTGCCATGTTGATCATCTCTAGAGGCGTACATAGGTCCTCGTGAAGGGGAGCTCCTCCTTCATCTTGATGCCGCGGACGCTGTTCGTGAATGTAAAGATGATGGCTTCGTCTGACACCTTGGGGATCTTGAGGTGAACACTGTTGAAGCGCCGGATGTACTTTTGCAAGATCTCTCCTAGCTATTGCTTGATACGCCACAGGTCACCTGCGACCAGCGGGCGGTCGCGAGTACCCTAGAAGTTGGCGACGAAACGCTCTCGCATCTCGTCCCAGGAGGACATCTATCCCGCGGGGAGGTTCAGGAGCCACGATCGCACGTCGTCTTTGAGGGCCATGGGAAACCAGTTTTCCATGACCTTCTCATCGTTGTTGGCTGCCTCGATGCTCAGCTCGTAGAGCTAAAGTAACTCAGCAGGGTCGGGGTGGCATCGTAGCGTGGAGGTAGGTCGGGCTTGAACTTCCCTGGCCAGACGATGCTGCGCAGCTCCGTAGTGAACGTGCGGCACTCATCAGTGGTCACGGGGGCCCACCATGGAGGTGGGTCCTGATCCTGGTGGTCGCGCGCCACCACCATAGGTGGCGCCCGGTCTTGACGTCGCGGTGCTGGAAGTGCACGTGCCTCTCCTTGCGGTCGCTGCACCACCTGGCAGCTTTCCTTGTCGCATGCCGGGGGCCTGCAAGGAGGGTCACGCCATGGAGCCTCGCGCCTTGGCTCAATGATGGTGTCCTACCTGGGAGGTGGATGAGTTGCTCCATGAGCCACGTCAACCACGGCAGGTGGCGGGTGAGGCAGCGAGCGAGATGGTGCAGGAGACTCTCCGGCGGTGCTAACGAGCTCGGCGATGCGGTCTAGCTAGTCCTCGTAGAGGTCATCGCCGGAGCCGTAGTGCAGGAGCTCGCGTGCCATGAGCAGTGCGGCCTGTGCATTCGCCGGCCCGCGATGAGCATCAGGAGACGAAGCAGCCGGAGTCAGCGACGGGGTGGCGGTGCGTCCATCTTGCTACACGGAAGGATGCAGTGAAGAAGCCTGCTGCTCATGGCCCGCGGGGCCGGTGGCGGTGTTTTCCTCTCGCAACAGGGGACGGCGAGGGCAGCCGTAGCCCGCCGGTGCTATCTGAGTGACACAGGTGGTGAGGGCGGCCCGACTATCAGCGCGAGCTCGACGAGCATCAGCCATGGGAGCAGTGGAGTGGTTGCGAATCGACCGATGGAAGAGAGGCTCCGACGCACCCCTACTTGGCGCGCCAAATGTCGGATTTCGGGTTCCACAGACCCTTGAGAGGTTCGAACTCTGGGGTGCATGCAAAGAACTCGTCTTCCCTAGGCTGCAGAACCACTAATCTCATAGCCTAGCTCGATGAACAAGAAGGAAATGAGACACAACCGTTTACCCAGGTTCGGGCAACCTTGCAGCGTAAAACCCTACTCCTGGTTTGTGGTGGATTGGCCTCGAGGGGCTGAGGATGAACTAGTACAGTGGGAGAAGAACCTTAGGAGGAGGAGTGTTCTTGGGCTCAAGTGAGCTGGTCAGGGAGAGGGCGATCTGAATGACCCGTCCCCTTCTACGGTGGTGGCTTGGTCCTATTTATAGTGGCCTTGGTCCTCTTCCCAAATGTAAGGCGGGAAGGGATCCCACAACGGCCAAATTCGAAGGGAGACAACTAGTACATGCTATCCTGACAAAAGTAGTCTTCGCCTACAAAATCCTCCAGTCGTGACGCTGCGGTGGGCTCGGCGACGACCTCCGTCCTGCCGGTCTTGGTCTTGTTGCAGCAGAATGGAAACCATTGGCTGATTCCTTAGGACTCCGAGTCTGCACTTTCCTCCTTAGCACCAAAGAGGAAACTGGTACACTGCGCCCGTTGGCGCCTGCCTGGCCTTGGTCTTCATGGCTAACGTCATCCGAACCTCACGAGGTGAATCCTGCATAGAAATCTCCGCTCCTCGGGAGCCAGCTTGGGGAGGCCGCCCCCGTTGAGGTCTTGGTGTCATTCGCCTCGCGAGGGTCTTGAGTTTGATGCTGAAGCTGGGCCGTACCAGGCCATTGGTGAGCCAGGCCGTGGGCCGCAGGCAGGCAGGTCTGGGTACCCCCATTCCCAGAATGCAGAGAGTTTATAGAGCATCAACCTATATACTTAAAAAGACAATATTGGAAAACCAAATTAAACATACAATTACACAAGTGACTACACACACAACATTTCCACACACCAAAGTAAGCAATTACATGCATACTAAACTAGGAGAAACGAGGATATAATCATCGACTTATTGTTGCCATGATGGTTGACATTGCTCTGCTTTCGGCTGGATCCCTGGCCGTTGTGGGGAAGAAGGCACTTCCTCATGTCAACGATCCGCCTCTACATGTCATAGCTCGTGTATGCCTCCTTGGCTGCGTACATGACGTGAGCTTTGTTGAGTTTCTCCATCCAGACCGCGTGTTACGCACGCTTGTCCTTTTCTTGGGAATCCTTCTTGTCTCTGTAGTAGGGGTTGATGATGGGCTCGGCGAGGTGAACTAGTGAGTCCTTGTCATGCTCCTTTCTGCCCCAAATCATGTATTGGCCCTAGATGTTGACAAGATTCTGACAGGCGATGCCCGAATTCTTGAGCACCTTTACATCGTTGGCGATGTCCATCATAGCGAACAGGCAGTGGGGGATGTTGACAAACCTGGTGAAACGCTCGCAAGGCTTTGGGCCAGGCAGTAGTGGTAGACAATGACGTGGTTGCGCATGCACATCTGGGCAATGGCGACCTTGGGACGAGACCCGGCACGAGCGCGGGTGTACTCGAGGTCAAACCCGACCACCTTGTACTTCTCCTTTGCAAGCCACAGCTCCTGATGTGGATGGAGTGCTACACCCAGACCGGGTTGTTGGTCTACACCACCGAGAGCTCCATGAACCTACTGTGGGTGTCCATCATGACATGCATGGTGAACTTCTGCTCGTCATAGGTAGCCACTCGGAGCGCCGTTGGAGCCGCGTAGGATATCCTCTAAGAATTTGTCATGGTGGGTGTGCTTCTTGCAATGGTGGGGCGCGATCGAAAGGTTGAAGAGACACAATGGTTAAATGGCCGCTGTAATAAATGGGGGCCGGCCGGCCTATAATCGTCACGTCTTGTCACGATGTTCATAGCGGACGATTCTA
>NC_041390.1:377971220-377989334 GCF_002162155.2 Triticum dicoccoides | reverse complement strand
AGTTTACCATGCAAGCTTCCCGCCCGACTAGATTGGACATGTGTCGGCTAGAAGAGGGACAAATTGTGGGCATTTATTGGAAAAAAGCTTTGTAAAAAGGAAGTGTGTGGAATGACTTCAGTCATAAGTTTACCCGTCGGTGATGAGGTCAAAGTTACACAGAAGGGTGATGATGGATACTCGAGTGCGATAATTAATTCCGCGCTCTACAGGGCACACGCTTGAAGAAACCAACTATGTGCAATAATGTCAAAGATCACAGTCGAGTTAGCTATACAGATCATGTGCTATGAGATCGGCAAGGTAAACATATTCGAGAATGGTTAATAAAATCTAAGTCCATTACATATGAAGGTCAAAATAGTGCTACCAATATATGAGTCCCATACGATGCCATTTCAATGATTGTACCACAAAAGCTCGAAATATTACAAGGTTCAAATTCTAGAGTTATATGGCTCAAATTCGAAGATTACAAGGCTCAAAATGATACTAGAAATAAAATTTAGCTCATGAGCTGCAAACGTCGCGCTGATCGGCTGTACATGGATATCAGAGAGGTTCAAACTAATATTACCACTTCTAAGTCCAGTTTCGAAACCTCATAATTTTTTCAAAGGGGCCAGCCACTGAGAAGTCATGTATGGGGTTGACACGATGACTTCTGGTTACTTTGTCATCTGAAGTTCCAAAATGAAATTCAGCATTTTAGGAGCCTATTCCATTCTGCCGCAGCCGCCGGCGCTCATCAACAAACCATTCATTTTTGTGAAATAAATGTAGGGAAAACCTCATTACCTTCAACACCCTTGCTCTGACAACAAATACCTAGCGAATATAATCTCTGATAAGTTCCCTCGGTAGGAGTTCAAAGTAATTTATGAGAGATGTAGGTCTAGGCATTCAATGTGATAGTTATACTGTATCACATTATCCACCACTGGGCCTAATCTTATCTGCAAAAGAAGAAAACATGTTAGTGCCTACATGCAGTTTTGAACACTACTACAGGCCTATTTGGTTTCTAGGATTGGTAAAATGCACTAACATGCCATCTTTGACCCAACATTATTAACATGGGCATTTGATTACAATCTAGAAAAATGTAGTCTTCTCCACAAGAGGTTGGAGTGGATGAAAAGTTCCCTAAGAAAACTAGTATAGATGAATCCAAAGGAGAAATGCTGATGGATTGTAACCATATGGATCAAGCAACCAATATGAGGGGACATGTTTGTACTGAAATCCTCCAAAAAATCCTTCAGAAATAGTAGTACATTGTCATTGTAAACATGGAAAAAAGGTGTCAAAAATTGAACTCCCTTATGGTTAGCATTTAAAAGGAAAGGAACATCAGCTCGATATATAGCTTCTCCAGGCACGGAAAGCATCTCAGGAAACTGACAACTTGCTCCAGGTTGGGCCGATAGATTCTAGTGCCAAGTCCTTCACTGTGTGCGGTTTCGGTGTCAAGTTTGTCAGAATCATTTTCTGGATGACAGACGAACATACATCTTCAATATTAGAAATAATGTTAATTTCTAGAAGGTGGGGTAGAAGGAGGCTATTGTACCTGAATGTGTGTGGATCCAATAATAAGGTCGGAGTATTTGTCAGACGACTAGCCCACCGCTGTCAATTTCGGCGTAGAAATGACATTGATTCTTGTTGGACCTTCTTGATCAACAACAAATAATCTCTCAAGTGCAGGTGTGTCCTCAATGGCCATACCATGGTACACATCTTGTGATGTCTTCTTGTCGCACCAGCAACACACATAAATAGTCCAGAGAGTCATGGAGGTGATGTGGAAGCTACTCAACCCATTGATCGCCTGAAGACGAAGGTACTCAAGTGAAGTACAACCACGAAGCAGGTGCTCCATGTCATCGTTTTGGGAGGTAGGGGGCGACGAGCTCGAGTTGCTTCAGTCGTGCTAGAATAAGAGCGGGCGCGTCATTTAGGGGGGATGGCAGTTCCTGAACTTGGCGACGCGCAGCGTGGGCGCGAGGCGGAGCGCGAACGTTGGCAGCAAGCGCATATGCCCATCATCAAAAGTGAGCTCCACAAGCTGATCTAGGGTGGGGATCAGAACCAGTCATCAAGATTGGCTCGGTCCTTGCCATTGGAACGGAACTTGCCCATTCTAAGGCCTCTGGTTGGGCCAAGATAACTACCGAGGATCTTTGAGGATGCACCCAAGCTTTTGCGATAGCCATGGCAGAGCTCGTGGGTGTCGATGAGGTCGAGAGGGGTGGAGTTCCATATGGGGCGCCACCGCCGCGAAAGGACAGTTGTCTGCGCCCCATATTTGATTGGGAGAAGGGAGATGATGACTGTGCACATATCATCGGGGAGGCTGCTGGAGTCGCCCCACCTCCGTTCTCCACCTCCGGTGTCTCCTTTTCAGGGGCGCTTTCTGATACAAGTGGGAGTACAAATAATATTTAGTTAAAATAGGTCAATAGAAAGCTATATTGGTAACTCGAAGTTATTAGGTAGGAACATAGTAAGAAAATGGAATAACAACTGGTTGCTTAAATACTGTACAATTCATTTGATATTGCTGGGTAAGTCAAACTTCAAAAGAAAACTTACTTAAAACAAAGTTGGACGGATGATATCGTCGGGGAAGTAAGCATATATCTCATGACCAAGCTCTTTTATGTGCAGTGCAATTTTAGTGCCAGCTTTCAGTACATAAAAGTTAGAAATTTCTTTCCAAAGGCCAGTGCCAAAATAGGAGTCACTGAGGCGTTAGTTAATCCAAATGGCATCACTGTGAACTAGTACAGTCCATATCTGGAGGTGAAGGCTGTTTTGGGGATATCTTCCGTTCGTACCTTCAATTGATGGTATCCTGACCTTAAGTCAATTTTTGAGAATACCTTGGCCTGAGCGAGTTGATCAAACAAATCGTTTATCCTTGGCATCGGGTATTTTTTTTTGACTGTGACCATGTTAAGTGCTCCATAGTCAATACACAATCTCAGCGTTCCATCCTTCTTTTTGGCAAATAAAATTGGTGATCCCCAAGGTGAGGAGCTGGCTCGAATGTATCCTTTGTCTAGCAATTCCTTTATTTGTTTCTTCAACTCAACTAATTCGGATGGTGCCATTCAGTACGGTTTCTTGTATATGGGGGTGGTTCCTGGTGCGAGCTCAATGCTGAATTCTATCTCTCGGTCTGGTGGCATGCCTGGTAGCTCTTCAGGGAATACATCTGGAAATTCACACACTACTGGAACCTTGTTTAGCTCAGAAATGTCCACCTTATTTAATCTCGGTTGCCGGGGTATTTTTCCTTCCTTGGCTGATACTCTTATTGTCTTCCCTTGGTGGTGTGTGAGAATTACGGTCCTGTTGAAACAGTCGATAAACCCCTTGTTGGTGGTTAGCCAATCCATCCCTAGGATGACATCCAGTCCTTTATTTTCCAATACAATAAGATTTGCGTGAAACTCCAAACTTTCGAACTCAATGACCACATTCTGACAGTAATTCTGAGTAACTTGCTGAATCCCAGGGGACTTGATGATTATGGATTTCTCCAAAGGAACCATCGAAAAATTATTTTGCAAAGCAAAACTTTTCGAAATGAAAGAGTGAGAAGCTCCAGAATCAAACAAAACCATTGCAGGTATTGTGTTGACAGGAAACGTACCGAGTACGATATCCGGAGCATTTTGTGCCTCCTCTTTGGTTACGTGGTTCAGATGACCCTTCCTGTGGTTATTGGTTGGATTGAAATTGTTTCGCTTGGGCGCTGAATTATTGCCGCCGTTGTTCGGCTTTGGGGTTGAGTTCCTTGGCTTGGGGCACTGTTTGGCATAGTGCCCTTTTTCTCCACAAGTGTAACAACTAACGCCGGGGCGATAGGTGAATTCCTTGTCCCTTGCATGAAAATTCTTGATTGGGCGTGAGACATTGGATGAGGATTTGTGTGTCCCACCCTTTTGAAAATCTGTCTTGCTTCGGTGATTGCGAGCATGGTTAGTTTGGTCCCTTTTTCGCTTGCGGATATCTTCTAGACTGCGTCTCTCATTTTCCAGAGTAATGGCTTTGTCCACCAGTGTTTTAAAATCAGGAAAAGTGTGCACGACCAGTTGGCATTTAAGCGCGGGCGCTAGACCGTCAAGGAATTTCTCCATCTTCTTGATTTCAGTCATACGCTCTTCATTGGCGTAGCGGGACAATAGAGTAAATTGACTGTTGTAATCTGACACTGTCCTGTTCCTTTGTTTGAGGTCATCGAACTCTCTCTTCTTGATTTTCATAATACTCTTAGGAATGTGTGCACCACGGAAACCTTCCTTGAAATCATCCCAGGTTATGTCATTTTCGTTGGGATGCATGTGCAGAAAATTCTCCCACCACGATGCGGCTGCTCCTGTGAGATAGTGCGGAGCATACAATACCTTTTCGGGCTCTTCTGAAGCTCAGATAACTTGGATTGCTGCTGATACTGTCCATGGTGATTCCCCATGTTGATGACTTGGTTCATCATTTCACGATGTTGTTGCTGACTCTGTTCATAAAGGCGGCACATTTGGGAAAGTGCCGTTTCACTGTTCTGTTGACTCGACTGCCCTTGTGTGAAATTGTTGCCTGGTTGAGTGTCATAATCTTCCTCTGGCGGAGTAGGCATGGAGCGAGTCCAAGGACGAGACAGTTTTCACTCTGCGGATATATTTTGTAAAACTCATAAGAAAAGCGAAGATGGTCGCAAAAACAAATCCAAAATTGCACAAGGATGGCAAATAATTTAAATGACCAAGTTCACTTAAGAAAACAAATCGAATTGCGCACGGAGAAGGACTGCTCATTACATATCTTACACGCGGGCGATAATTATACAATACATCACTCAGGATATGCGTACATAATCCTGACATGTTATTTAGGCTAGTGCACTTCTCCAGTTCCTACATGATGCGCAAACAGGCTACTCCTCACAACCTATGTACATATATTACAAAGCAGTACATCGCATGACGGGCAAGCGCACTCAGCCGGAAATGTTGACGATCTCCTTGGCCCTGCCAAGGGTGAGGCGCAGTGAGGCTGGGGACTCGACCTCCTCCTCACTAATAGGCTCCAGACGTGAAGAGCTGTGTCGGGTAGATGGAGCGGGTGCCAGGGGCGGAGCAACACGAATAGGAGTAGGCACAACGGGTGGTGCAGTGCGCGCTGGAGTGGGCGCAATGGCCTGGTTGAACTCTTCGGTGGTAGGCAGGCGACGAGTAGGTGCATAAGATGCTGATGACGAGACAAAAGTCAGTGGCGGTGCGGTGGGCAGGAGCTCCCTCCTGTTGGCGGCACAACCATGGACTGAGTCCATGTGGGCAGCTACGAAGTCGTCCACCAGGTTGTCGAAGGCTGCCTCCAGAGCCCGGAGATACTCAATAAGCATCTCAAAAGCCTCATCTCATTCTCCTCTGGGGCAGGAGAATGCGTAGTGACAGGTGTAAGGCACATGGCATGGAAGATAGCGGTAGCGACGAGTCTTCATCGCGGGAAGGACATCCCTGAGGCGAGCTATCGCCTCACGGGCTGCCATCTGCATAGCATGCCTCTCCGTAGGCATGGCTCTTCCCACGAACCGGAAGTGGCGTAACTCACCACGCCCTCCCCTGAACTGCACCGTGGCCTGGTGCATGGTCAGACTGTCGTTGACCTTGTGCTGGTAGAGTGTGAAGACTGGGCGCACAGACGGCCCCATTGCGACCTGAACGATGAAGGAGAGAAGCTTGACGAACCCATCGGGCACGTTGGCGAAGGTCTGAGACTCGCAGCTATTGTCGGCCATCTACAAAGGTAAGCAAAAATTCTGAATGGTCAGATCATAAATTTATGCTGACAGTCAGAAAATGACTACAATTGCAAAAATATAAATTAGCTCTACCATGCTAATAACCAATTAGCGATCGCACCTAGTGGCTTCCTACAGTCAGCCTGGCTCTGGTACCAAGCTTGTCACGACCGGTTTTCCAATAAAAATATTTATTGAGAAACCAATCTTTTGAGTCCAGTATGAGAGAAATCCTCCTCACTGGTAGACAAATTCTTGATACAATAAGCCAGTAGCATAGGATATATTACAGGGTTGAGCTAGGGCTGCTCAACAAATTATTACAAGTGCGCCAATAATTATACATAATGGCGGATATAACACAATGGTGTGGTGGCATAGTACTGACTCAAGGATAAAGTGATGGTGGAATAACACAGTGGGGGGTGTGATAACACGACTCTCAAACTGGCATCTCATCGAGCGTCGAGGTGAGGCTCGATAAATTTATTCGGGTTGCGGAAGCGGATATAATACAGTGACCAAATCCAGGGTCGCACGAGACTGACTGGGATTCCTCTAGGCGTCGGACTCGCTATCGAACTCTTCATCCATGAGATCGCCTTCGTCAGCATCTGGCCAAATCAACAAGCCAGTGAGTACTTTGAAAGTACTCGCAAGACAGTTCGGACGTAAGCTATAACAAATGCATGCATGAATGCGTCATGATTAATTCACCAATGTACATTTAAAGTATTAGCAGGCAAGGTAAGCAAAGAGGGAATCGGCGGTAGTCCACCTGAAATCCCGACAGAAATATAAATGGAAACCGATCGGGTGTCTGAAGCGACGCCTCGAAAGGTGAACAAATAAATAAAGGAGAAAATCATGCCACAGTCGGGCGTCTTAGCGACACCACATAAAGGGCTTTAAAAGAAATGCCACAGTCGGACGTCGGGGCGACATCACAGAAAGGGCTTTAAAAGAAATGCCACAGTCGGACGTCGGGGCGACATCACAGAAAGGGCTTTAAAAGAAATGCCACAGTCGGACGTCGGGGCGACATCACAGAAAGGGCTTTAAAAGAAATGCCACAGTCGGACGTCGGGGCGACATCACAGAAAGGGCTTTATTCACAAGTAAATAATACTCATAATAAATATTCAATTCATGATAATAAACAGGTTAGTCCACCCACAGGAATAACATTTAACCGGACTTAGCACTCATGGGATTCACCGGAGTCTCTGTCATCAAACTGATACTGTTAGGACAAGATAATACGAATTTGGACATGGAATAGATGATTCAAGGAATGTATGACTCTGCAGAGTTTGTACAAAATTTTTCCCACAGCCAACGGATTTCCGTAGTTGTGACACCCCAAAAATTTTGGCCTTGTTTTTAATGGAATAAAATTTTGCCAGGATTTAAAACTTTGAATTTTTGAGCTCCATTTTGATTTTGTTTAAATCTTTTCCTTCCCTGTTATGATGAGTTTTTCCCAAAGAGAAAACTTTTCAAAAAAATGTTGTTGGACTTGTTTTAACCTCTCAAGAAAAACTTTCCTTTTATCAGTGTAACTAATTAAATAATTATGTTGCTTGATCTTTATTTTCTTGAAAAGGATTTTTCTAGGTTAAATGGCCTTAATTGAACTACAACCATTTGATCAATTCACTTAAAATTTCCACAAAAATTTGGAGATGTCATGTGATGTTTTTAAATCACTTTTATGCTAAAATATATTTCATTCATGAAATATTTTGAGCCTTACACTCAATTTTTCTTCTCTGGTCCAGAGTGCAATTTGCACTACAACCTATTTAAATATTTCTTTAAAACTTCTACCAAAATTAAGGGAGGTCAGTAGGAGCCTATTATCCCACTTTGTGCAAAAACCTATTTGTGTCCTTTGAAAAATTTGAGTGAATCAACCTCATCTTCATTCTGGACCAACTTGATGGTTTGTACAACAACCATGTTTTTACTTGCTCTTTAACCCTTGATTATTTCTCCTACTTGTAGTCCCCCATGTTAAACCCTTAAGTCCAGGAGCATGCACCTTTTGGATCATTTTTGGTTCATGAAATAATGTCATTTATTTCCTGTCCAGAATTGAAGTTTTGTAAAACTTGCACTAACAAGTTTCTTCTTTTGTCCAACTAACATCACCACTCTCTCTTTCATCCACAGAGACACTGATCTGGAGATTTTGGCCACTCCAAGAAATGCCTAAGTGCCCTTGGCATTTAGTCAAACACCTGGTGTGCATGGCCAGTTTTGACATGTTTTTGTCTTTGCATTGTGACCTTGCACCTCGGATCATACTAGCATGTCCACTAGGATTCCAGTTGCTCCTAACCTGGGTCTGTTATTTGCCAGCCTCAACCGCGACCTCTAGCATGCTCTGGCATTTCGTCGAGCACTGGACGCGCCCAGAGCGCGCGTATTGCAGCCACGCGGCCGAGCCGACACGCTGGCCCCCACGGCTTTGGCCCGCTCTGCAGAACCTCGCCACGCGCTCCCCTTCTCTCAGCTACACGCCAAGCCGCCCCTCGCCACGCCCGGCAAGCCAAGCGCTAGCCGCCACCGCCACCCGACAGCCTCTGGCCATGTCGGTGCCGCCCAAGCCACTCCCACTCGCCACCTGCCCCTGGAGGAGTGCACTCTCGTCCACTAGCTCTTGCCGTCATCCCCAGCCACGCCACGTTGCCCTGCAAGCTACAGCGAGGCGGTTCGCCGGAGAGCTTATCCGGCCGCCGTGGAACCGACCTCGACGAGCTATAAAAGGAGGCCCTCGAGCCACCCCGGGCACGCAGGAAGCCTTAGGATGCTCCCCTAGTCCTCCCATGGCAGCCAATCGACTCGGGGAAGGTCTTCTTCCCCATCTCCGGCAACTGCAGCCGCCGCCACTGCCCCGGCCAGTTCGGCACCACCAGGGCCTCCCACTCTCCGTTCTCTCCACCAAGAGCTTCCTCATCTTCCCGTGAGCCATCCCCACTACTCAATTTTGATCGGGGCACACCGCGGAGAAAAATCACTTTGCTCCCGAGGCCACCTCCGCCGAGAAGCTCGCCGCCCGCAGCTCCCTCCGTCCCCACCTACCTGGCGACCACCGGGAGGATCGCCCTGGAGTGGCGGATCCATCCCCGCCCTCTGAGCCCCGCGGGGAGCCGCCGTTCGCCGGCGACGATCGCCGTTGCCTCGCCTCCGCCCGGGACAGAGAAAGAAGAGGGAGAAGACTGGTCAAACCTGACTTGTGGGCCCCCTGGACCCACTGTCAGCGACCTCGTGTCTGTCCACGTAGTTAAGTGGAGGCGTAAAGCCTCAAGTACGCCTCCTCTATACCGAAAGCGTATTTCTATCTGAACCGTTTTCTTTTCTGTTTTATTTTAAATAACAGATTTGACCAAATCTTTGACTGGCTATAACTTTTTAAATATAACTCCAAATGGGTTAGTTCTTTTTCCTACCTTCCTCATATTTGATCTAGTTTATTTTAAGATTTATTTGAAAAAAATTCAAACAACTTTTTGGTTCTGTTTTTGAAATGTGTGTTAATTCAAATATATTTTTAAATAGGATTTTGGGAGAGAGAAGAAACTTTCAAAAGTTTTGGAGTGCACCCTACCTTTCCACACATTGAAGGCAAGCATTCTGAACCCCGGCATAATATTTTGGTGTGATCGTTGATACCTTTATAACACCACCGCATTTCGAAGGACTTGTTATTTCATGTGATATGATCATATGCATGGGTGCATGTTGTTGATTTCCATGCTGTTGGAAATGGACATACTTGTGATGATAATCACCCTCTTATGCCTTGCATGCATACCGGCAGGAACCCGGGAAAACCTCTGCCTTGGGTAGGCTTGAGTTTGTCGCCGGTCTCCGTCGGGACGGTTATGTCTGGTATGGCATGGTAAGGTGATATGAGAGGTGACTCTGTTGGATGAGAATATATTTGTCATGCTAATCATGCAGGGAATACTTTAACCTCCTGAGTCGACCATAGATCGAGTCTTGTTCCAGTAACCCCCATACTTGTTTCGTACTACCACTCGTCTCTACAGCAAGTAGAGTACGGTTCAGTAAGTTGTCAACCTCTTTCCAGCACACACCGTACAGAGAGGCCATGGTGGAAGATACCGGTTGTAGCTGGTAGGCAGGCCACCTGGTCCGGGGGCATGGGTGTATCCGGTTGGGACCGAGAGGGGAGGCCACCCCTTAGAGCGCGCGATATAAATTTGATCCCATGCTACGCAAGGTTGTAGCCTCCCCACTTAAAGTTTGCTTAACAGGTGTCGTGGGTGATTCCAGACACGTGTGAGATAAGCTGGTGTGTGCAAGTTAGGTGTGTTTTCAACAGAAAGACCGTAGACGGAATTAGTCCTACTGGACTAGAGAAATCCGTTACTCGTGGGTAAAGAGTACACCCTCTGCAGAGAATAAACCTATTCGAATAGCCGTGTCCATGGTTAAGGATTACAGTCTGGGATGGGTCAAGTGTCGGTCTTAGCGTCGGTCTTCGGAGGTGAAACTGTTAATCCAGAAATGGAATTACTACTTGTGACTTGTGATAACTATGATTATTATTATTATTGACTAACCCATGATATTATTGTTATTATCGTGTATCTCTGGGATGGTTCTACCTCCGGGATGTTCACTATGATTGTTTCTTTTAAAGCCCTTTATGTGGCGTCGCTCAGACGCCCGACTGTGGCATTTCTTTTAAAGCCCTTTATGTGGCGTCGCCCAGACGCCCGACTGTGGCATTTCTTTTAAAGCTCTTTATGTGGCGTCGCCCAGACGCCCGACTGTGACATTTCTTTTAAAGCCCTTTATGCGGCGTCGCCCAGACGCCCGACTGTGGCATTACTTGTTATTTATTTCATAATTTTTTTATACTACCATGTTATTGCAATTTATTAAATAACTTGCTTGCACGCATCCGAGATTTATTTATCTTTTGTGACTGACGTCATGAGCATAAAATACTTTTCAGCACATCATTGTTATATTATACTTGTGTTCATAATGTTTGCGAGTACATTCAAAGTACTCACTGGCTTGTCCCTGGCTATTGTCTTGGCCAGATTTTTCTTGCTCGGAAAGGAGCGACGCGATGCCAGCCCCGGAAACCACTCAATGGAGATAGCAGTCTCGCGAAGATAGGAATTTAACCTGGTCAGCTGTTCCCGTGGGGAATGGAGTCCCATAGACACAGATGTTTCACAACCCGCTTCCGCCATCAACCACTAGAAACCATTTGTTGTACTCACAGGCCAGAATGGTCTTGTACTACATATTTTGTATTTTGCTTGGAGTTTCTGTATCAAGTTGGAGTCTCATCAGCTAACAGTAATCCTGGGGCTGATGAGCACGATGGTCTTTTCTGGAAATTTATTACCCGGAAAACCCGGTCGTGACAGACTTGGTATCAGAGCCAGGCTGACCATTGGCTAATCCTATCTTAGCCAAGTCAATAAACATAGGCAAACCAACCCACCAGACCTTAACCAGCCCCAGCCAAGCTTCTCGTGCAAGATAGCCACACAATGACCCAACACTTTTTGGCAGTCGGTGCCCAACCTATCAACCTAACCTGTCACTCATGCGCCAGTGACCGGCCCCTAAATAGTCTTTTCTCGCAAGCGTGCGAAGGAAGATTCCGTCCCCTTTTCCCTATAAAAAGGGGCGCGCTAGCCCCAAACCAGCACAGCATAGCCGCTACCCCAAATCGAGCCACAATGCCTGGACCTATAGTGCACAACGAAACCACAGCAACCAACCTTGGAGGTTTTGTGACCATCCTCGCAAACCTCACCCGTCGTGCCTACGCGTTAGAGGAGCCACCAGAATATGTTGTGTATCAAGGACCCATGAGCGGTGAAGACCGCCAATTCTGGGCCACTGTGCACATTTACGGTAGGAGTCTAGCACCCGAGCGCCCCTACCGGTTCACCGGAAGAACAACTTCCTTTGAGCCACAAGCCATCCAGCTAGCCGCTCGAGAGGCTATAGTTCATCTCAGGCACTTGTCGCCAAGAGTTAACTGTCGCTCGTTCCACTACTACCCCAGACGAGAAGGGTATGGTAGACCACCCCAAGTTCCCAATGGAGATCACGAGACGGACCCCGCATTATTGCACCTAGTGCGCTATGTAAGTGCACTAGAGGCACTGTTCGACCAGATCACTATTGATCTAATCGCAGCTCGTGGAGAGCTGGTTCGTCGAGCCCCGGCGAGAGAAGAAAACGAGCCCAACACCGACAACCCAGTCGTGCTGTTTGGACAACCGATCGAGACCCCGAGATCTGCCCCAGCCATCGGCCAAGGTGCTGCGATAACCCCAGAAGTGCTTCGTCGCATATTGGGAGCACACTCCAACGGGGTTGTGGCCAACAATCCCCGCGGTGGTCATTCTCACTACCCCAACCCTGCAGTTCCTCCGCCATCTCCGACTAATCCCGGCAGAGAGACACGTGGAGAAGCCTCGACATCCACCAGGCACGCCCGTTTAGACATAAACGAGGTAGACTAAGCAGTATGAGTAGCACCAAGTTTCAATGTATCCTCGCTTTGTAATCATGCGACCGCGTATATTAACGCAGCCTGTCTTTGTGCCTCTATTTTAATAGTAGCCATGCATATTTAGTCAGCGCATAGCTGCATATTTTTCCGGGCACAACTACCAAAACCAACCCGACGACAACCACAGTAACGCGTCTTTTATTGAGATATGTGTATCTCTGACACTGACCCGACCTTTGGAACTAAGCTGGCAAATTTTTACCTTTCACCATGGTAAAACGATCCGGCTCCATTGCTATATAAAGGCCACCTTGTGACCTTACCCAGCAACCCTCACTTTGTGCACAACACTCATGCTTTTTCCTGTCATGCCGAACCCCAGCATTCATCTGAGAACACCAGATGCAACCCCAGGTAGCTTTGTCAAAATATTGTGGGATTTTACCCGCAGTACCATGGGTTCTACCCAGCCACCCCAGTACGAGCTGTTCAAATCGAGGATCACCCCATCCACCTCGGAATATTGGGCAGCAGTACACATTCCTCCTGTAGACCCCAACCAAGATCCAACGGAAGTTTCCTTCGTGGGGAAATCTATGCCAACCCCACACTTGGCCATAGAGGCTGCTGCGAAAGAAGCGATTGCTCGTCTTCGATCCGCAGTACCCTATGCCCGCGAACAAGGATATTATTACTTTCCGAGTCGTGCAGCACCCGGAGAAGTAACATCTTTTCCCGGTGGACGTATTGAGAGAGACCCAGTTCTGGCCAACCTTATCCAGTACATAATTGCTCAAGAGCATTTAAACCAGCGGGTGATGGATTATCTCCAGAGCCTCGCAAATTTAAATCCTCAGATTGCCATCGGCAGACCACTGAGACCCGACACGGAGAGACGCATACATCGACTGGTCAATCCACTGCCTCCAATTGAAGAAGAATGTATTCCTTTACCAGAGACATTTTATCAGGACCCCGCCCAGTTACCATTTTCATTTTAGACGTCACTACTGTATTTGTTCTTGGCAGCATTTATTTATGTGTGTGACTTATGCGTGATACCCTGAGTTTGTACGACGAGTCAATTATTTGGCTTTTACTAATGTGTGTAGTTTTGTTGTGGTTTATGCTCCTTTAAATTAAATGTTTTTCCCTCGCAAAACACTGGAGTGAGATTTTCTTTTCCCTGAGTTGCTACATCTACACTTTCTCACGACGTGGATTATTTAATTTCACTCAGCACCACGAGCAGACTCACAACCCTTATCATTCGGACATATACACGGTTTGCAAAACTTTGCAACGGTGTTACATCCAGCTAATCACCCCCTAACAACAGTTAGCACCCGGCACACCCCATCTACTCCTCATGATCACCACCACCACGGAGAGCCAACACCCGAGCCGCAGCGTCGCGATACTCGTCGAAGATCATCGCGCACAGGAGCATGGAGAGCCCCAGCAGCGCCGCCAGCCCTCCGCATATCAGGATCACGAACCAGTCCGGCATCGCCTCCGCCGTTAGAGCCTCGACCGAGCTTCTGTAAGCGGTAACGGAGAAATAAGGAGGAGGAGAAGTGAGGCCAGGTGTAAGGAGGAAGAGAGAGGCACCCCGGCCGTTTTTATAGCTCGAGCTCGGTGTACGGTGGGCGAAGTCCACCAACGCCGCTCGTCGCCGATCGCCGGTGTTCGGAGTCGAATCCGCGAGCAGTGCCGACAGCGCGCTGGCCCGCGAGGTGAGTGCACGCTGCACCAGCAGCTAGCACGCCGCGCACTACCACGGTACGGCCTAGATGCCCTACACACTAGGCGTCGCCGTTGGAGAAAGCGCGCGGGAGAGAGGAGGAAGAAAGGGCCAGAGGGAGAAGAAGAGGAGACTGACAGTGGACCACGGGTCCACTTGTCAGCCAGAGAGAGCACTGTGCTCTCAGGTGCGACCAGCGTATATCTAAATTTAGGAGTTATCCTAAATTTATATCCAGCATAGAAATCACCCGTTTTGTCCCGAACCGTAGACTTTTCCGCGCAGCCCCAGCTTTTCACACTGTGGTTTTTCACCACTTATTGCCTTCTCACTGTAGCTACATCTTTATTGCGTATTTATTTTCTTAACACCGCTTTTAGCAAATCTCGAGGGCGAGATTTTTTTTAAGGGGGTTAGTATTGTGACACCCCAAAAATTTTGGCCTTGTTTTTAATGGAATAAAATTTTGCCAGGATTTAAAACTTTGAATTTTTGAGCTCCATTTTGATTTTGTTTAAATCTTTTCCTTCCCTGTTATGATGAGTTTTTCCCAAAGAGAAAACTTTTCAAAAAAATGTTGTTGGACTTTTTTTAACCTCTCAAGAAAAACTTTCCTTTTATCAGTGTAACTAATTAAATTATTATGTTGCTTGATCTTTATTTTCTTGAAAAGGATTTTTCTAGGTTAAATGGCCTTAATTGAACTACAACCATTTGATAAATTCACTTAAAATTTCCACAAAAATTTGGAGATGTCATGTGATGTTTTTAAATCACTTTTATGCTAAAATATATTTCATTCATGAAATATTTTTAGCCTTACACTCAATTTTTCTTCTCTGGTCCAGAGTGCATTTTGCACTACAACCTATTTAAATATTTCTTTAAAACTTCTACCAAAATTAAGGGAGGTCAGTAGGAGCCTATTATCCCACTTTGTGCAAAAACCTATTTGTGTCCTTTGAAAAATTTGAGTGAATCAACCTCATCTTCATTCTGGACCAACTTGATGGTTTTTACAGCAACCATGTTTTTACTTGCTCTTTAACCCTTGATTATTTCTCCTACTTGTAGTCCCCCATGTTAAACCCTTAAGTCCAGGAGCATGCACCTTTTGGATCATTTTTGGTTCATCAAATAATGTCATTTATTTCCTGTCCAGAATTGAAGTTTTGTAAAACTTGCACTAACAAGTTTCTTCTTTTGTCCAACTAACATCACCACTCTCTCTTTCATCCACAGAGACACTGATCTGGAGATTTTGGGCACTCCAAGAAATGCCTAAGTGCCCTTGGCATTTTGTCAAACACCTGGTGTGCATGGCCAGTTTTGACATGTTTTTGTCTTTGCATTGTGACCTTGCACCTCGGATCATACTAGCATGTCCACTAGGATTCCAGTTGCTCCTAACCTGGGTCTGTTATTTGCCAGCCTCAACCGCGACCTCTAGCATGCTCTGGCATTTCGTCGAGCACACTCAGTGCATGCACTGGACGCGCCTAGAGCGTGCGTATTGCAGCCACGCGGCCGAGCCAACACGCTGGCCCCCACGGCTTTGGCCGGCTCTGCAGAACCTCGCCACACGCTCCCCTTCTCTTAGCTACACGCCAAGCCGCCCCTCGCCACGCCCGGCAAGCCAAGCGCTAGCCACCGCCGCCGCCCGACAGCCTCTGGCCATGTCGGTGCCGCCCAAGCCACTCCCACTCGCCACCTGCCCCTGGAGCAGTGCACTCTCGTCCACTAGCTCTTGCCGTCATCCCAGCCACGCCACGTTGCCCTGCAAGCTACAGCTAGGCGGTTCGCCGGAGAGCTTATCCGGCCGCCGCGGAACCGACCTCGACGAGCTATAAAAGGAGGCCCCCGAGCCACCCCGGCCACGCAGGAAGCCTTAGGATGCTCCCCTAGTCCTCCCATGGCAGCCAATCGACTCGGGGAAGGTCTTCTTCCCCATCTCCGGCAACTGCAGCCGCCGCCACTGCCCCGGCCAGTTCGGCACCACCAGGGCCTCCCACTCTCCGTTCTCTCCACCAAGAGCTTCCTCATCTTCCCGTGAGCCATCCCCACTACTCAATTTTGATCGGGGCACACCGCGGGAGAAAAATCACTTTGCTCCCGAGGCCACCTCCGCCGAGAAGCTCGCCGCCGGCAGCTCCCTCCGTCCCCACCTACCTGGCGACCACCGGGAGGATCGCCCTGGAGTGGCGGATCCATCCCCACCCTCTGAGCCCCGCGGGGAGCCGCCGTTCGCCGGCGACGATCCCCGTTGCCTCGCCTCCGGCCGGGACAGAGAAAGAAGAGGGAGAAGACTGGTCAAACCTGACTTGTGGGCCCCCTGGACCCACTGTCAGCGACCTCGTGTCTGTCCACGTAGTTAAGTGGAGGCGTAAAGCCTCAAGTACGCCTCCTCTATACCGAAAGCGTATTTCTATCTGAACCGTTTTCTTTTCTGTTTTATTTTAAATAACAGATTTGACCAAATCTTTGACTGGCTATAACTTTTTAAATATAACTCCAAATGGGTTGGTTCTTTTTCCTACCTTCCTCATATTTGATCTAGTTTATTTTAAGATTTATTTGAAAAAAATTCAAATAACTTTTTGGTTCTGTTTTTGAAATGTGTGTTAATTCAAATATATTTTTAAATAGGATTTTGGGAGAGGGAAGAAACTTTCAAAAGTTTTGGAGTGCACCCTACCTTTCCACACATTGAAGGCAAGCATTCTGAACCCCGGCATAATATTTTGGTGTGATCGTTGATACCTTTATAACACCACCGCATTTCGAAGGACTTGTTATTTCATGTGATATGATCATATGCATGGGTGCATGTTGTTGATTTCCATGCTGTTGGAAATGGACATACTTGTGATGATAATCACCCTCTTATGCCTTGCATGCATACCGGCAGGAACCCGGGAAAACCTCTGCCTTGGGTAGGCTTGAGTTTGTCGCCGGTCTCCGTCGGGACGGTTATGTCTGGTATGGCATGGTAAGGTGATATGAGAGGTGACTTTGTTGGATGAGAATATATTTGTCATGCTAATCATGCAGGGAATACTTGACCCTCCTGAGTCGACCGTAGATCGAGTCTTGTTCCAGTAACCCCCATACTTGTTTCGTACTACCACTCGTCTCTACAGCAAGTAGAGTACGGTTCAGTAAGTTGTCAACCTCTTTCCAGCACACACCGTACAGAGAGGCCATGGTGGAAGATACCGGTTGTAGCTGGTAGGCAGGCCACCTGGTCCGGGGGCATGGGTGTATCCGGCTGGGACCAAGAGGGGAGGCCACCCCTTAGAGCGCGCGATATAAATTTGATCCCATGCTACGCGAGGTTGTAGCCTCCCCACTTAAAGTTTGCTTAACAGGTGTCGTGGGTGATTCCAGACACGTGTGAGATAAGCTGGTGTGTGCAAGTTAGGTGTGTTTTCAACAGAAAGACCGTAGACGGAATTAGTCCTGCTGGACTAGAGAAATCCGTTACTCGTGGGTAAAGAGTACACCCTCTGCAGAGAATAAACCTATTCGAATAGCCGTGTCCATGGTTAAGGATTACAGTCTGGGATGGGTCAAGTGTCGGTCTTAGCGTCGGTCTTCAGAGGTGAAACTGTTAATCCAGAAAAAGAATTACTACTTGTGACTTGTGATAACTATGATTATTATTATTATTGACTAACCCATGATATTATTGTTATTATCGTGTATCTCTGGGATGGTTCTACCTCCGGGATGTTCACTATGATTGTTTCTTTTAAAGCCCTTTATGTGGCGTCGCTCAGACGCCCGACTGTGGCATTTCTTTTAAAGCCCTTTATGTGGCGTCGCTCAGACGCCCGACTGTGGCATTTCTTTTAAAGCCCTTTATGTGGCATCGCCCAGACGCCCGACTGTGGCATTTCTTTTAAAGCCCTTTATGTGGCGTCGCCTAGACGCCCGACTGTGGCATTTCTTTTAAAGCCCTTTATGTGGCGTCGCCCAGACGCCCGACTGTGGCATTTCTTTTAAAGCCCTTTATGTGGCGTCGTTGAGACGCCC
>NC_041390.1:377867383-377971046 GCF_002162155.2 Triticum dicoccoides | reverse complement strand
GTGGCATTTCTTTTAAAGCCCTTTATATGGCGTCGCCCAGACGCCCGACTGTGGCATTTCTTTTAAAGCCCTTTATGTGGCGTCGCTCAGACGCCCGACTGTGGCATTTCTTTTAAAGCCCTTTATGTGGCGTCGCCCAGACGCCCGACTGTGGCATTTCTTTTAAAGCCCTTTATGTGGCGTCGCTCAGACGCCCGACTGTGGCATTTATTTTAAAGCCCTTTATGTGGCGTCGCCCAGACGCCCGACTGTGGCATTTCTTTTAAAGCCCTTTATGTGGCGTCGCCCAGACGCCCGACTGTGGCATTTCTTTTAAAGCACTTTATCTGGCGTCGCTCAGACGCCCGACAGTGGCATTACTTGTTATTTATTTCATAAATTTTTTTATACTACCATGTTATTGCAATTTATTAAATAACTTGCTTGCACGCATCCGAGATTTATTTATCTTTTGTGACTGACGTCATGAGCATAAAATACTTTTCAGCACATCATTGTTATATTATACCTGTGTTCATAATGTTTGCGAGTACATTCAAAGTACTCACTGGCTTGTCCCTGGCTATTGTCTTGGCCAGATTTTTCTTGCTTGGAAAGGAGCGACGCGATGCCAGCCCCGGAAACCACTCAATGGAGATAGCAGTCTCGCGAAGATAGGAATTTAACCTGGTCAGCTGTTCCCGTGGGGAATGGAGTCCCATAGACACAGATGTTTCACAACCCGCTTCCGCCATCAACCACTAGAAACCATTTGTTGTACTCACAGGCCAGAATGGTCTTGTACTACATATTTTGTATTTTGGTTGGAGTTTCTGTATCAAGTTGGAGCCTCATCAGCTAACAGTAATCCTGGGGCTGATGAGCACGATGGTCTTTTCTCGAAATTTATTACCCGGAAAACCCGGTCGTGACAGTAGTCACGAAGGACTAGTTCCGTTTACGGTTTTTCGGAAGAAAACACAGCTATCCAGTACACACCCATCCTACCTCTCGATGCCAGGACTCACCCTAGACATCGTCCAAGAAAAACTTTTGAGACGGGGAGATCACAATCTCGAATAGCATGGGATCAAATTTATATACGCGCGCTCTAAGGGGTGCCCCCCTCTCGGTCCCAACCGGAAACACCCATGCCCCCTGACCGGATGACTGGCTTTAATCCAGGGCCATGGAACCATCATCCCGGCCTCTCCTTTTGGTGTGTACCAGGAAAGCGGTTTGCAACTTACTAAACCATATTCCTTGCGGAAAACATGTGGTAGTACAGGAAAGGAAATGAGAGGAACTGGACCGATACGGTTTGACACTGAAGTCATATAGTCTGGCATAAGACTGGCATGCTACGACACTGCCATCTTACCCATCCTCATGCCAACACATGGCCATTCATACTCACATCCATCCACTTATGGATCATCGAACTCACTTACCTCAACATTTCATAAAATAACGTTCATCGGTATGCTCATCAACATGCCATGAAACTAACTAAATGCAAAACATTCCAAGACACTCATCATATCAAAAGTTCAAACATGCTTGCCTGGTTCAGAGTAGTCGGAGCCTAGCTCGGTGAAGTTCGCGGCTTCGTCACCTCCTTCGGTATCTACGGTATAAAGAAAATATATGCGCTATCGTAAATACCAAGGGGTGCACAAAAAGTATTCCAAATATTTTTCAAATAAATCTGATAAAAAACTAGACAAAATTCTGAAGAGGATAGAAAAAGAATCACTCAAAAATTCCTTTTTGTTAAAAAGTTATAAGGGTTTTAATCCAGGGACTCATCTATAATGAAACAGAAAGTTTCCAGGGGCTAGTTTATAAAAACAGAAAACGCTTCGGCAGAAACTACGCCAGCCCAAAGGGAAAGCGCATTTGGCAGAAGCCGTTTTCAGAAAACGCTTCGTTTAGAAAGGACAGAGAGGCTGACAGCGGGTCCCACTTGTCATGTTTAAACTTTCAAATGGGAGGGACGAGGCTCATCGGCGCCCGAGGGCTGCGGTGGTTGCCGGCAGCGATCCACGGCGAGGTAAGGGGATCGGAGGTTACCAACGTGCTCACCGTGTCCTTCCGCAACGGTGGGTGGTGGTGTTGGTCGCCCGGGAGCACCACGTCGATGGCGGTCTCAACTCCGTCGGACGGTGGTTCGGGTGTCGATGGAGCTCGTCGGAGAGGACTGCAAAGGCCAAATTGATGAGGGGGTTAGAGTACTGGGTGTGAGAGAGGGCTACAGACGAGGTTTGGGCGCCGGAGATGGCCTCACCGGAGTGAATCAAGCTGGAGGCCGAGGCGGAGCAAGGCGGCCGGAGTTGGGGAAGGAGACCTCCTCGAGGTCCTCCTGGTGGCTTGGCAGGGTCCTGGGGAGGTGCAGTGAAGGTGCATGCTCGAGGGCGAGCTCGGGTTCCTTTTTATAGGCGATTCGAGGCGGTGGCCGAGAACGGGGTTCTCCGGCGAAGCTTACGGCGGCGCAGGGCATTGGTCGGGGAGGATTAGGGGCCGAGCGCCGTCGTGGGGGTTCAATGGGTCCGTTTAGGTGCTAAACTGGCCGGGGTTTGGGTGTTTGAGTCGAGCTCGACTGAACGGGGGTGGCGCGGCCCGTCGGCGTCAGGGAGCACGTTCCGTGCTTGCCGGGCCACGGTGATGGTGCCACGGGCATGCGCTGGCATGCATGAGGCCACGCGGAGAGCCAGAGGGCTTTGGGCGGCGTTGAACGGCGTTCTGCCGTGGTGTGCCTTCTGTCAGCCGCCACGGGAGGTCCCGACGCCGCAGAAGACGCCAGCGAGGGCGGGCCAGCACGCCACCGACGCCAGGAAGGCTCCACGCACGCGTGTGAAGCTCCGGACAAGAGGGAGGGGCTGCAAGCATCGAGCCAAGCGCACTATGAGCTTGTGACTGAACTCTGAAGAAAACGACACTGTAAAACTGAATTTTACTGAACTTTACTGAAAATGCAAAGAACAGTGCAGCTCAGGTGTTCGACAGAATGCTTTTGGCATCTAGGGATTTTTCCTTGAGCTAAAATTTGGTGGAGTGGCTTCTCATTGCTCTAGTAGGCTGCATGATTTTTGGTGGAATTTTTGGAGGAGTGTAGATATGAATTTCATCAAATTTGTCAAATCTGGTCCAAACTTGCAGTGAGTGAAATTTGAAATATTTGAAAAGAAGAAGAGTGGATCAAGATGGTTCTAGGTTGTGGGTACTAAAGACAATCCAGGGAAGTTGGTTTGGGATAAAAACTCAAAGGCAAAGTGGTACTTGCTTTGAAAATTACTTAGGCTCAAAATAATTGGCAGAAATGTTTTGGGAGATAAAATAATTGAAATAAAATTCAAAACTTGTTTGGACTTGTTGAGACAGAGGATTTAAATTGCTCAAAGGTGGAGGGAGGGGTTTTGAGAATATTTACTATAGGAGACATGGTAAAACCATGGGTGGTTTCAAAAAGAAAGAAGTCCCAAAACTCCTAGGGTTTCTTTTTTTAAATGAAAATAAATAAGTTTGAGAGGGTAACAACCAGAAGGAAAAGCTTCCAAAAAATTCAACACCAAATTTGAAAGGGAAAAGAAAATCCTTGCCAAAGGAAAGGAAGTTTTTAAGAGGAAGGATTTCTGGAAAAGAAATTTTAAATGCCCTCTTTTAAAATCCAACAAAGTTTTTGATGAAAACCAAATTAAAATTTTGGAGTGTCACACGTTAGGGTGCAACGATACCTCGTCGGCGATGACAGCAAACTTTGTCTAAATATCCACACTGTGGTCCGGTGCTTCAGCAGCCCCGGCGTCGCCACTCCCTCCGATTGGGCGCTTCAGCGGCATCCTCATACACTGACGGCTTTGAGGATTGAGAGCGTGTCGAGGATGCAAGCGGAGAGAGAGGATTGTGTGTGTGGAGTGGATGGGCGGTGCGGCCGCTCGGGCACACCAATAGTATGGAGTATTGGGAGAGGCAGGCGGCGGTCAAACCGCTGGCTCGCCTCCCAGTGAGCCTGCGCACCAGACTGCTGGCATGCCTACCGTTGTTTCACACAGCTACTCACATGCCTCCCGATGACACTGCACAGCGAGCACGCCTCCCTCGATTCACACACCTGCACGAAGGCCTCCCGGTCTGCCTGTGCGACAGACTTCTCGCATGCCTCCCATCAACTCACGCCTGCTCGCATGGCACACGGGTCGCGTGGCGACACATATATTGTTTTTCTATTTGGATGATTAATGCTGCCACTTTATTGCTTAACTAAAGCATGGCACGTATCCATTGTTGGTCTAACGCTCACAGTTTGAATAAATAATCCATTTGGGATATTGGTTCCCAATTATTAATAATTTCCCGTTTGTAAGAAGATAAAGATTACATCAAAACTGGTCTCAAATTTGACAAATAAGTACAATGCCTCTTTGTATTGGTGTCCATGTGACAGCACGGTAAGTTTCATGAACTTCAAATAAGTTTTGGATGTACTAGAATTTAAAATTCAAGATTCTCAATGTTTGAAATTTCTTGCACGGGGAGTAAACAAGCACCCAGAGAGACACATGTGTTTTTGCAATCCATTTAGGTGCACTGTCACGTGTGCATGTAGCTCAAATTTGATTTTTGCACATTATACCCCTAGAAAATCAATCAATCTACTAAAACATCTTAATGATCTATGTTTTTCTTTTCAAAATTAAAACGTCCCTCCTTTGGTAACATATGTTCACCGCTGGATAACTTGACATGCATCATAGTTGCGGTGGGTTCGCAGTGTGTGTATGGGTGTGTGCGTCTGGGGGTGGTGGGTGGCTTGCAGTACACTATGAGTCGTGAGCCACCGTGTGGGTTGGCCGTTTTGTGAGGCAGGTGCCACATCAGAGTCGTGAATTCGTTATTTGAAACATTACACAACCCTTTCATACATACATGTTTTGGCCATATGGAGTCGATGGTTGTCCTACATGACACTCGATACTCGTGTGTGACGCTTTTTGTGGGCTCGCGAGGTCATCGTCTACCACTTTGACAAACAGCCGACACTGAGGTTAATTTGACCAGCAAGGTAGAATCATTTTTGTTTGTGTTATGGTGGGAGTATATATATAGTATGCATCGAAGAGGTAGGAGGGGACTAGCATATATACTATACGTATGCATCCGTGAATAAGTACACATCACTCAGTGTCGGGAGTTTTCGGTTTCCGAGGCACGTGCCCCATCAAAGTTGTGAAATTAGCTATTAAAACATCACACAACATCTCTTTGGGCCACATGAATGCAGGCGGTGGTTATCCTAGGACACTCACGTGTGACACTTCCATTTGTGGGCCCATGAGGCCATCATCGATGCATGCATCACTTTGACCTACATTGGGAGAGGTTAATTAATTTCACCATCAAGGAGGATTCTTTTTGGGTTGTATTACGGTAGGAGAATATAGTATGCGTCGAAGAGGGGGAAGGTGACCATCATATGTAGTACGCTTCATGAACCTCGCTCTGTGTGGAGATTCTGCTACAGTTTTCGAGGCATGTGCCACATCAAATTTGTGCATTTTGGGTATTCAACATATGTTTGGCCCACATGCAAAGCGATGGTGGTTGTCCTCTCGCACCCACTTAAACGGTTATCAGTGTTATTGATGCTTTCCATTTGTGGGCCCACTTGGTCCATCACTACTTTGCATGACAATGAGAGAGGTTGTTTTGACTTAGGAGGGGATTATTTTTTGTTTGTAATACGGTATATATATATAGGTCATGCTCTGGGATGACATGATAAAGTTTGAGCACACACATGCATGTGTACGTATGAATCCCTCCAATCGAGTCGAAGTGGCTAGTACCACGACACGCCATGAACCGATCTCGCTCTTTGTGGGGACTGTATGATTTTCTACGCACGCGCCACATCAATGTTGTGAAATGGTATTCAAACATGCATGCACACACCACCTCCATACATATGCATGTAGTGGTTATCTTCGAATGGTACACTCCCTCGCGTGGTTATCGGTGACAAGCCTATATATTCGTGGGCTCGCGTGGACATCCATGATCACCTTGACCGACAACAACATAGGTTACCATGGCAGATTCTTCCTTTTGTTCCTGTTATCATAGTATAGGTCATGGTGAGATTCAGACCTAATTAAGTTTGAGCGCATACTATGCACGCATGCATGCATGAATCCCCGTCATTGGATTGAAGTGTGGTGTGACATGCATATGCATCATCAACCTAACCCTCACTCAGTGTGGGGATTTCTGGTTCGAAAGCACGATGCCACATCAAAGTTGTTACATTGTGTATTCAAAACACACCTCTCCATTCATATGTTTAGGCCACACGCAGGCAGTGGTTGTCTTCGGGGTCTTGCTACTTGTATGATTATTGGCGAGCTAGCCCATCTCCGAGGTCGCATGGACGGCCATCACTTTGACCAACAACAAAAGAGAGGTTGTACGACCAAGCTGGATTATTCTTGGTCCATTTTAAGATCCATCTTGGTGAGTGATACATCTCCAATGTATCTACTTTTCCTAATGCGTTTCCTCTTATTTTGGACTCTAATTTGCATGATTTGAGTGAAACTAACCCCGGACTGACGCTGTTTTCAGCAGAACTACCATGGGGTTGTTTTTGTGCAGAATTTTTTTTCTCGGAAAGGAACGAAACTTTGCGAGGAATTTTTATATACTATATAGGAATTTCTGCAGCCAAGACCTACCAGAGAGGGCCCCGTGGGTGGGCAGAACCCACCAAGGTGCACCTAGGTGTGTTGTCCCCACCTGGTGGCCCCGCAAACCCTGAAACCAATGCTATAAAATCCTATTTTCAGACAAAAAATCAGGGAGAAAGAATTATCGCGATCCACGAGACGGAGCCACCTCCAAGCCCTGTTCTTCCTCTAGAGGGCAGATCTGGAGTCCATTTGGGGCTCCGGAGAGGGGGATCTTTGTTCTTCGTCATCACCAACCCTTATCCATTGCCAATTCCAGGATGCTCCCCACTGGTAGTGAGTAATTCCTTCGTAGGCTTGCTGGTCGGTGAGGAGTTGGATGAGATTCATCATGTAATCAAGTTAGTTTTGTTAGGGCTTGATCCCTAGTATCCATTATATTCTTAGATTGATGTTGCTATGATTTTGCCATGCTTAATGCTTGTCACATTGGGCCCAGGTGCCATGATTTCACATCTGAACCATTTATGTTATCACCATTATATGCATGTTCTAGATCCGATCTTGCAAGTTATAGTTAGCTACTACGTGTTATGATCCGGTAACCCCAGAGTGACAATAACCGGGACTTCTTTCGGTGATTACCGTAGTTTGAGGAGTTCATGTATTCACTATGTGTTAATACTTTGTTCCGGTTTGTATATTAAAAGGAGGCCTTAATATGCCTTAGTTTCCAATAGGACCCCGTTGCCATGGGAGGGTAGGACAAAAGATGTCATGCTAGTTCTTTTAATAAAGCACGTATGAGTATTTACGAAATACATGCCTACATTATATCGATGAACTGGAGCTAGTGCCGTAGCGCCCTAGGTTATACCTGTCTCATGATGAATATCATCCAACAAGTCATTGATCCAATGCCTACAAATTTATCTATATTGTTCTTGCTAAGTTACTATTGCTATCATCACTGTTACAATTGCTACAAAACTACTTCTATCACTATTACTGTTACCATTGCTACTGCTACTATTATCAAAACTATCGTATTACTTTGCTACTGATTACTTGCTGCAGATAATTAATCTCCAGGTGTGGTTGAATTTACAACTTAGCTGCTAATACCTTTAAATATTATGTGGCTCCTCTTGTCTTGAATCTATGAATTTGGGTCGAATACTCTACCCTCGAAAACTGTTGCGGTCCCCTATACTTGTGGGTCATCAAGACCTTTTTCTGGCGCCATTGCCGGGGAGCATAGCTATATGTGTTGAGTCACTTGGGATTATTATCATATTATCACTATGAAGAATCTGAAGGATGCTAAGACTAAGATTTTTCCCTCAAGGACAAGGGGAGGTAAGGAACTGCCATCCAATTCTCCTTTAGATTCACCTTTTGTTATAAGTAAACATGCAACACCACCACATGCTATTAATTCTGATATGTCGCAAGTTATTGATGATGCTAGTTTTTCTATGGATAATGCTTATGATAATGCTAGTACATTGCTTAATGATGATGTGCCACTTGGTGAATTTCTTAACAAACAAATTGCTAGAGTTATACAACATGATGTTGAATCTTATGATGAGCTTGAAACTGAATCTCCTGAACACCTACTAGAACTAGCCTTCCTAGATATGAATTTCCTAAGTTACCTGAAGGTTATGTTATGAGTGATGAAACAACTAGAGATATCCTTGCTTGCAATGATAGAGATGATGTAGAGAAATTATTATGCAAGTATAAAGAAAAATCTCTGAATGCTAGAATGAAATGTGATCCTAAGTTTGCTACTTCACCTATCTTTATTGAAGATAAGGATTATGAATTCTCCGTTGAACCAAAGTTAATTACTCTGGTTGAATCTGATCCTTTCCATGGTTATGAAACTGAAACTGGTGTGGCACATCTTACTAAGTTGAATGACATAGCCACCCTTTTTTCCTCATGATGAGAAAACTCGCTATTACTTTATTCTCAAATTATTTCCTTTCTCATTAAAGGGTGATGCTAAAGCTTGGTACAATACTCTTGCTCCTGGTTGTGTGCGTAGTCCCCAAGATATGATTTATTACTTCTCTGAAAAATATTTTCCTGCTCATAAGAAACAAGCTGCCTTACATGAAATATTTAACTTTGTGCAAACCAAAGAAGAGAGTCTTACACAAGCATGGGGGAGGCTTTGCCAATTACTTAATTCTTTGCATGATTATCCACTTAAGAAAAATGAAATACTTGATATCTTCTATAATGGACTAACCGATGCTTCTAGGGACTTCCTAGATAGTTGTGCTGGTTGTGTTTTCAGGGAACGAACTGTTGGACAAGCTGAAGAATTATTGAATAACTTATTGAAAAATTATGATGATTGGAATATTCCTGAACCACCGGCTAAACCCACTCCGAAGAAGAGGGGTATATTATATCTTAGTCCTGAAGATATGCAAGAGGCAAAAAAATCTATGAAGTAGAAAGGTATTAAAGCTGAGGATGTTAAAAATTTACCTCCTATTGAAGAAATACATGGGATTAATACACCACCACTGCCTAAGTGGTAGAGGTAAATTCTCTTATGAAGTTCAATGATAATGATAATCCTCACAATATGCATCCTAGCCAATGGCTTTATGAGTTTGAAAATTGTATTAGAAAACAAGATCACTTCAATGCAAATGTTATATATGATTGCTCACTTGAGTGACTTGTTATTTAGAATATCAAATGATGTTAGAGGTGTTGGAAAGCATGCTTCTATGGTTCAAACTCAGTTAGAACAAGTTGCTAAATCTCAAAGAGAATTGCTTGATGAAATGAATAATAATATGCATGACTTTGTTGTTAGAGATGCAACTAGCGGAGGTAAAATGATTCAGGAACCACTTTATCCCGAGGGACACCCAAAAAGAATTGAACAAGATTCACAAAGAGCTTACACTAGTGCACCTAGTTCTTCTAAAAGAAAAAGAAAAAGAAAAATGATAGGACTTTACATGCTCCTAATGAACCTGAAATAGAGAAACCTCCTGACATAGATAATGAAGTTTCTACCTCTGATGCTGAAACTCAGTCTGGTAATGAACACTCACTAGTGAAAAAGAAAAAGATATTGTTCATATTCATGAAGACTCTCAACCAAATAATAAAGAACCAGACAATGATGTTGAGATAGAACCACCTGTTGATCTTGATAACCCACAACCTAAGAATAAATGGTATGATAAAAGAGACTTTGTGGCTAGAAACCACGATAAAGAAAGAGAACCATGGGTTCAAAAACCCATGCCTTTTCCACATAAGCCAACTAAAAATAATGATGATGAAGAATTTGAACGCTTTGCTGAAATGCTGAGGCCAATCTTTTTGCGTACTCGCTTGACTGATATCTTGAAAATGCCTCCTTATGCAAAGTATATGAAAGACATCATCACCAATAAAAGAAAAATACCAGAAGATAAAATCTCCACTATGCTTGCTAGTTATACTTTTAAAGATGGAGTGCCTAAAAAACTTGGAGATCCAGGAATTCCAACTATACCTTACTCTATCAAAAAGAATTATGTGAAAACTGCTTTGTGTGATTTAGGACCTGGTGTTAGCGTTATGCCTTTCTCTTTATATAGAAGACTTGATTTGAGTAAACTCACACCTACTGAGATATCTTTGCAAATGGCTGGCAAATCAACTGCCATACCTGTCGGTATCTGTGAGGATGTGTCCTTTGTTGTTTCTAATGTTACTATTTTGACTGACTTTGTTATACTTGAGATACCCGAGGACGACAACATGTCTTTTATCCTTGTTAGACCTTTCTTTGAATACTGCAGGGGCTGTTATTGATTGCAATAAAAGCAAGGTCACTTTTCATATCAATGGTAATGAGCATCTGGTGCAGTTTCCGAAGAAACAATTCCAAGTGAATGGTATTAATGTTATTGAAAAATTGCCGACAATCACTACTGGAAGTTTTCAAATACCTCTACCTACTATCAAAAAGAAATATGAAATGCTTATTGTTGGGGAAATGCATATCCCCATTGAGGTAACTTAGTGATTTACAAAAATTCTTCGGTTTCATGCTAATCGAAAGTGGTTGTTAATAAGACTTGATCAACCTTATTACTGGATCATTTTTGAACGGTATGAAGTTGATGAATTTAGTAAGCACTACTTTCTATCCCTACTTTTTATTCTATGTTCTTATTAGTTAAATAAAATAAAATGCCATGTTTTGTTTGTTTTCTGATTTTCTCGTGCAATAAAAAATGGCTCAAAAATAAAAGTTCTCAGAATTCCCTCAAAATTTGGTATGATTTTTTCTGAATATTTAGGAATTTTTGGTGCAATAAACATTAGAGGGAGGTGCGCCAGGTGGGCACAACCCACCTGGGCGCGCTAGGACCCCCAGGCGCGCCCTAGTGGGTTGTGGTCCCCAGATGGGCCCTCTCACTTATCTCTTCATACCACATCATTACCTACATCCAGAAAAAAAATCTCCATTGCTCTCTCTCCCGTGTTATTGCTCTCAAACCCGCGGATTTCGATCTCTTTGCTTGAACCCCGTTTCCGAAACAGTTTCGGGGATTGTTGCTTGGTATGTGACAACACCATTTGTCCAATTAGTTTTTGTTTTAGTGGTTTACATTTTGAATAATTAGCTACTGTTGGTGCTGTTGTAGATGTGCTTGCATGTTGAATTCTTAGTGTTCTAAGTAGTTTGAATGCTTGCTATGGCCTCTATGTATCCCTATGAGTAGTTGGTATCATTTTTGTGAAGTTTTGTTGAGAAAATCTTGTGGGCTAATAAATTTAAGAATTTTTTTCATAGGAAAATCATGAATATCTTTAGGAAGTTTGGCTCCAAGAAGAACTCCAAGGGTGTTATTGGGCAGTCATCTGATTGTGATCTCCATCCTCGGAGGTTGGCGGAGGTACGGCCGTGCCAATGGCCGCACACCCCGTTCCTGGAAGAGGCTGGAATCCTTCAAGAGTTCATGCAATATGCTGCGAATGCTGGCCTCACCGAGTTCATCGTAGATGAGTGTGAATAGCACCAAATCCTCACAAACATTTTTGTTCAAAGATTTTCTTTCCTGCCTAGGAATAATCCTCCTGAAGTTAGCTTTGATTTATATGCTAAAAACCATTAGATACCACTTACTGAATTTTGTGACATATGCATGATCCCTTTAGATGGGAGCTTGGCCGAGCCTAGATCGTCTGGGTTCGAGGCCTTTTATCACACTTTGACAGTGGGAGATGAGAGAGGGGTGTCAGCCACCACTGCCGCTGGCTAGCATTTTCCTGTTGTTCATTACTTTGCACTTATCATTGCAAAATGCTTGCTCGCTAGGGAGAAGGTGGGAGTGCTCAGCTTACCAGATCTTGTTGTTTTGCATCGTGCACTAGAGGGCGACACCACTTATAGCTTGGAAGCTATTGTAGCTCGTCGCCTCCATCTTAATAAATATCAGGGTAAAATCCATGGTGGGATTTATGCTACTCGCTTGGCGTCCCACTTTAATGTTGGGATACTCCCTCTTGATTACCCTCTGACCAAGGTTTATATAGAACGTGCAGCCGTGGAACACCATCATTTTCTTGCACATGATTATCCTGACATTCCTATTCCTTATAACCTGGTCTTTAGTGTTGAAACTCGTGATATTATTATGTTGCCCGCCCCTGCCTTGTTTGATTCTGTTGTGAGGGCGGATATAAGATTATGCCTGCGGACATCATCACCTACCGGAATGCTCATGCCGCTACAGAGGCAGTGGAGAAGCCTCAGCAGTGGGATTAGTGGATGCCCGCTCCTCAGTACCCCAACTACTATCCAGGCTACTGATCGATTACCAAGTTAGGCCAAAAGCCTAAGCTCAGGGGAGTACGTGTTTCTTGCTGACATTACATTCATGTTCACTTATTCCATCTGTCGGTGTTCACACTTTTTCATTGTATCATCCATGCTTAGATTTATCTTTCTTGCTTTCTTCTTGTGTGTTTGAAAAACTTTAGAAAAACAAAAAAAAACTATTTGTCGTTAGTTTACTTTCCATGCATGCTTACCTGTAGCATTAAAAAGAAAATCCAGAAAGATTTCCTTGTTCTTCTTTTGCTTGTTGGGAGCTTTCCCGTGTAAATAGTTTTTCTTGTTTTTTTTGCTTTTCCCTCTTATTTGCTTGCTCAAGAAAACCAAAAACTCCAAAAATATTTCAGTGTGTTTAATTTATTTTCCTTTTATTTGAGTTGTACCAAGGAGAAGACCACGATGAAAATGTTGAGTGGCTCTCATATGAATAATTGTTGAACTAATAAAGAGCGCATTTCACCTTGTCTTCTCTTGTTGAATAAAATGTTTTGTAGATTCTAGCTTAGTCCATGGCACTCTTGCACTATTATTATTTTCACATCATTTGGTCGTGCAAGTGAAAGGCAATAATGATGATATTCAATGAACTGGCCGTGGCAGAGAGAAACAGGTATGAACTCGACTTGTTCTGTTTGTGTAAATACGTTTAACCTAGTATCCATGATTCATCCCATTAGATTAAACATGTTTGCAATGAAAATTAGATATTGTAGTTTCTCATGCCATGCATTAGTAGCTGGGAGTGGATAATGATTTATCTTGGATATCAACATTTCGTTAAAATGATTGTGATGTAGTATGATGATGTGGTATCCTCCTATGAATGTTCAAATGCCTTGACTTGGCACATGTTCATTCATGTAGTTGAATCAAAACCAACATAGCCTCAATGATATTTATGTTCATGGTGTTCATATCCTACTCATGCTAGTGTCCAATGTTACTTATGCATAATGCATGATCATGATCGTTGTTGCTCTCTAGTTGGCCGCTTCTCAATCTAATTCCTAGCCTTCGCCTGTACTAAGTGGGGATTCTGCTTGTACATCAAAAACCTTGAACCCAAAGTTATTCCAAATGAGTCCACCATACCTAACTATATGCGGTATTACCCTGACGTCCTAAGTAAATTTGCATGTGCCACCTCTAAAAAACTTCTAAAAAATTATCCGTTTTGTGTGCCTCGATCGTTCATGGAATGACAGGAGGTGGTCAGTATCTTCCATGCTAAGCGGGTTATTCTCATGTAGAGTGTTTATTCACTCGCTATCGCACGAGAAAAGGGCGGTAATAGGGATTCCCAGTCCCAAACTGCAAAATACAAAAAGAGTTAATCACTTGAACAATCAAACAAAAACTTCCAATGGAGTCAAAACCTTTACTATCACTTGGGAACCGCAACTAGCCTATTTAGCATGGGAGATATTGATAACTGATAGTCGTGAAGTAAATGAGAAGGGTGCATGTCTCAAAATTATCATTTATCTCTATTTTAAAAGCTTGAGCTCTGGCACCTCTACAAATCACTACTTCCCTCTGTGAAGGGACTACCTATTTACTTTTATGTTGTGTCATCACCATCTAAAACAAGCGCTAGAAACTGAGAGAGCACAGCTGTCATGACTTTTGCATTGTGTGTAGTTAATGTTGGGTGCATCATGACTAGATCTTTTCTACCATGATTTACAATGTTTAGTCGCTGCATGGACTTTGGAGGTGCTCTACATTTATGTTTTGCAGTCTCAGAAAGGGCTAGCAAGATACCACTATTTTCATATTATATCATGGTTGTTTTGACAACGTGTTGCCGTTTGAGATGTCTTATTATTGCTCGCTAGCTGATTGTGTCATTGATATAAGTTAATATAATCTTTAATAGTTATTGTCGGCATGGTTAATTATAATGATTGGCTGAAAACCTGGATGCTGTTTAAGCCTATTTAAGCAAAGAAGAGCAAAAGAGTTCGTAAAAGTTTTTCTTTTTCACTTTCAGTTTATCAATTGAATTGTTTGAGGACAAGCAAAGGTTTAAGCTTGGGGGAGTTGATACGTCTCCAATGTATCTACTTTTCCTAACGCTTTTCCTCCTGTTTTGCTCTCTAATTAGCCTGATTTGAATGAAACTAACCCCGGACTGATGTTGTTTTCAGCAGAACTACCATGGTGTTATTTTTGTGTAGAAATAAAAGTTCTCGGAATGGAACGAAACTTTGCAAGGAATTTCTATATAATATATAAGAATTTCTGGAGCCAAGACCTACCAGAGAGGGGCCCGTGGGTGGGCACAACCCACCAGGGCGCGCCCCCTCTCCTGGCGCGCCAAGGTGGGTTGTCCCCACGTGGTCGACCCGCAGACCCTGAAAACAACACTATAAAATACTATTTTCGGAGAAAGAAAATTAGGGAGAAAGAATTATCACGATCCACAAGACGGAGCCGCCGCCAAGCCCTGTTCTTCCACGGGATGGCAGATCTGGAGTCCGTTTGGGGCTCCGGAGAGGAGGATCTTCGTTCTTCGTCATCACAAACCCTTCTCCGTCGCCAATTCCATGATGCTCCCCACCGGGAGTGAGTAATTCCTTTGTAGGCATGCTGGTCGGTGATGAGTTTGATGAGATTCATCATGTAATCGAGTTAGTTTTGTTAGGGCTTGATCCCTAGTATCCATTATGTTCTTAGATTGATTTTGCTACGACTTTGCCATGCTTAATGCTTGTCACTTTGGGCCCCGATGCCATGATTTCGGATCTGAACCATTTATGTTCTCACCATTATATCCATGTTCTACATCTGGTCTTGCAAGTTATAGTCACCTACTACGTGTTATGATCCGGTAACCCCGGAGTGACAATAACCGAGACTTCTTCCGTTGATTACCGTAGTTTCAGGAGTTCAAGTATATTCATAATGTGTTAATGCTTTATTCCGGTTCTCTATTAAAAGGAGGCCTTAATATCCCTTAGCATCCAATAGGACCCTGCTGCCACGGGAGGGTAGGACAAAAGATGTCATGCTAGTTCTTTTAATAAAGCATGTATGACTATTTACGGAATACATGCCTACATTATATCGATGAACTGGAGCTAGTGCCGTATCGCCCTAGGTTATAACTGTCTCATGATGAATATCATCCAACAAGTCACCGATCCAATGCCTACGAATTTATCCTATATTGTTCTTGCTAAGCTACTATTACTATCATCACTGTTACACTTGCTACAAAACTATAGCTATCACTGTTGCTGTTACCATTTACTGCTACTATTATCAAAACTATCATATTACTTTGCTACTGATTACTTGCTGCAGATAATGAATCTCCAAGTGTGGTTGAATTGACAACTCAGCAGCTAATACCTTGAAATATTCTTTGGCTCCCCTTGTGTCAAATCTATAAATTTGGGTTGAATACTCTACCCTCGAAAACTGTTGCGATCCCCTATACTTTGTGGGTTATCAGTGAGATGCCTCTCTGGCCCGCTGACTGAAAGTGGGTGGGTGTCTGTGTGGGGGGCTGCTACTTCGTACTTTTCTAGGTGAACCTCGGTTGGGGGGGGGGGCATGCATTCATAGCTTAGGATTCCCTTCCTGCCGACACGAGGGGGGCAAGCAATACCGTACGCTTTGCGGGATTGGTGCCACATCGAAGTTGTATTTGGTATTTGAACATCAAACCCCCCTTTTCATGCATGTATTTGGTCCACATGCAAGTGTTTTCGTGTTCTATCCCTCTTCGCATCATTTTTCGCCAAATTTATGAACATTAGACAAGTCGGATGACGCAACAGACATGGTTCACTCACACTAAGAGTGTGCCACGCCGGTGCCCCTGTAACACACATCCCCACAGTAAATTGGGCTCCACGAGGCTTCCCTCTCAAAAATATCTACCCACCTGCAGCTTTTTTCTGTTTGATAACACACGGTTATTATGTTTCGACCGTGCGTGATGTTTCTTGTTCCCAATCCGGCCTGCATCCCTCGAAAATATTTTCCCGCCTCCAGGGTTTTTCTATTTCATAACACACGGTTGTTATCTCCGGACTGTGTGTGGTGCACCATCATCCAAATTTTCAATAGCCCCAACATTTCACTACCACGTTTGACTCCCGCATAGTAAAATTTTCAGTAGCCACATCATTTCCTCAAACACACCCCCCGCCCCCCTCCACACACACACCCCCCAAAACCTCCTCGGGCGCGCGCGTGGGCACACACATCCCCTCCATCACTCAAAACCCTAGCAAGGTCGGCGCCACCGCCGTCGCTGCAAGGCCTCCATTGTCAACATCTGCTAGTTTGCCCGTGCAGCTTACCCATCGATCTCCATACCCAGGCCGCCCGGAGTTTCTTAGATGACACCTGCCAAATGCCCCTTTCCCACAGATCCCCATCCCCATCCCCACCCCCCACTCCAGAGGGTCTCAACCTAAGCTCGGCTAGGCTTCCCTTGGAGCTCGAGGAGTGACTGACCCAAAAGAGGTGTATCACGGTCTCTTTGCCCGACGTCGTGATTGGTGTCAAAACTGGCCGATCTCGGGTAGGGGTCCCGAACTATGAATCTGAGGATTGAGGATAACAAGGGACAAGTGGGACACAATGTTTACCCAGGTTCAGGCCCTCTTGATGGAGGTAAAACCCTATGCCATGCTTGATTGTATTTGAAGAATATAGGGGTTACAAGAGTTGATCGATCTCGAGATCGTAATGGCTAAACCCTAGCTGTCTATCCTATGAGAATTATGATAGCCTCTACGTACTAAAACCTCTGGTTTATATACACGCCCGAGGGACCTAGGGTTGTACAGAGTCGGTTTGTGGGGGGAGGAAATAACATATCCGGACACCAATCTTGCCATCCACGCATAAGGGAGTCCTACCCGGACATGGGGGGAAAGTCTTCTGCTTGTATCTTCATGGCCCATCAGTCCGGCCCATATTAAATAGCCCGGACACCCGAGAATCCACTAATCCAGGACTCCCTCAGTAGCCACTGAACCATTCTTTGATGACGATGTGTTCGGCATGCGGATTGTCTTCAACATTGCAAGGCGGGTTCCTTCTCCTAAACACTTTAAAACAATTCCTTGAACAAAGGAACTATATCCGGCTCTGTATAATTGACACAACCCTTAGCCACAAAGGCAAGATATCTAAATTAAACAATGTCTTTTTACTGAAAACTTTTTCGGCGAAACATAACATCTTGGCTCTTTAACATTTTTGAATTGTTTTCACGCCTCCTGCTTCGTGTTTCGAGGCACAGCCTCCATTGGCACGTCTTGTTCAAACAGAGATCGTGCCCGCTCATTGCGGTATCCTGATCAATGCAGTTTTGGGTAATCCAACCGTGCCATTCACACGACCTCTTTGGGAAAAGGTGTGTTTTAAGGCTTGAGAGGGGGGGGGTTGGTATTTCACCGCCTATATAAGAGGGTAAAGATTCCTCCTTTCCCCCATGCCTTTCTCCTAGCTCTTGCCTTCCCTTCGTCTAAGCTCCAGCACCCAAAATCTCAATCTTTCTCACCACCACTAACCTCCCTAAGCATGTATGGATCTGGTTCCAAAGGCAAATGAGAGGCCTCCTCCGTCACCGAGAAGGACGTCAAGGAGCTCCGAAGTGTGGGCTACCTATCCGCGGATATCGCGCACAGGCTTCCTGCCAAAGATTAGGTCATCCTCACTCCGGAAACCGGTGAGAGGGTCATATTCATCCCCCACTTCCTCCGAGGGCTAGGGTTTCCCCTCCACCCCTTTGTAGGAGGTCTCATGATCTACTATGGGCTAGATTTCCATGATCTAGCCCCAAACTCCTTCCTCCACATATCGGCGTTTATCGTCATGTGTGAGACTCTTCTACGCATACCCTCACACTTTGGCCTATGGCTCAACATTTTCAATCTGAAGCCGAAGGTGGTCCATGGTCAGCACACGGACTGCGGCGGGGCCATGGTAAGCAAGCTCCCCAACACCATCTGGACCAAGGGGGCTTTCGTGGAGACAATCAAGGGTGGCAGCAGGAGTGGTTTTACATCACCGAACTCCGTGACGCCAAGTGGGTGGCCACACCTAATTTCATATCCGGACCCCCTATGAGACTCACCTCGTGGACCGCCAAGGGCCTCGATGACCCATGTTTCGACCGTAGAGCTCCAACACAAGTCCGTTTCCTCCATTTTGCGGCACGCCACACTCCTCCCGATCAACAGGAGCCCATTTCAACCGTAGGAGGTCCAGGAGAAGTATGTTTCCTCCGTTTTGCGGTACGCCAGACCCCTCTCGATGAACATGATCCCATGTCGATTGTGGTCGGTTGAACACAAGGCCGTTTTCTTTTTTCTGCGGTACGCCAGGCCTCGTTTCGATCGGCTATTCTGTCCAAGCCGGTTGGCTCCCGATAAACACGACATATTCCGTTGCCTCCCGATGAACATGACGCATTCCGTTGCCTCCCCATCAACACGATGACGACGCAGTTTCTCCATTCCGACCAAGCCGGTTGACTTCCGATGATCATGATTAGTCACTGTACACATTAGAGACCCCGCCCGTATGTACGTACGAATCCATATTTACTATGTTGCGGCATGGCCGTACGTACATGTACATGATATAGACGGGACTACACGACATGCTATGTCAGCACCTCTACTTCAACACATGCTGCGCCTTACTCGGCCATGGTACGTCGCTGCAAAGACACCGATCGACTGCTATGTACGTACACGTTCACAGTTGGACAAATAATGCTACCTTCACTTCAACCTGGTGGGTCCTAACTGTCAGGGGATAAGAAGGCAGTTCCTTCCATGCGAAGATAAAGTCGGTGGGTCCCAGCTGTCAGGGAGGAAATGTTTTTTTCGCGAAATACAGAGGCCCTTCCCGTAGGTCCGAGGTGTCAGGTGGAGGAATCATTATTTTGCGCGTAATAAGGAGGCACTTCCTTGCGTGCGGCCATGGACCCAGCTGTCAGCCTCTCCACTTACAGTACTCTTCGGATGGCTGTCGTTCGTTTACCGCGTTGACGACGTCATACCACCCTAGAGCACCAAGGTCGTGGATGACGGCGTGACCTAGGAAGGGAACGACCCAGAGCCGAGGAATACGCACCAGTGGATGCCCACGCGGAGGGGAGTACAAGGGTTGACTGCTTCGACTGCGGTTTGAGGCTGCCGTCTCCGGAGAATAACAGGGGGTGTCACTACTAGGGAAAAGCTTATAGACAGACACTTACTAGTAGCGCTCTATATTGCCCGCGCTACTGCTACTTACTAGTAGCATGCTATATTGACCCGCGCTACTAGTAATATTTACTGGTAGCACGTGGCCCAAAAAACACACTACTAGTAAATATCTCCAACCATGCCCCGCGAACAGAACCTGCGCTACTACTATGTGGATAGTTGTAGCACAGGTGAGATAGCCGCGCTACTGGTATACTCCCATCCCATCAACCGTCCCACTCCACCGTCCACCCGCCTCCATTTATCTCAAAAAAATCCACCCAAGCCCCCATCGCGGCCTCCTTCCACCTCCTATCCTTTCCCAATAGACTTCAGCCGGCCGGCCTCCCCCTCCCCCCTCTGACCCTCTCCGACCGCTGCAGCCGACCAGCCAGGCAGCCACGGCACCGCCCTACTCCTCCCCCCATTCCTTGCCCGACACGCGCAATCGGCTTCGCGCGGGCAGATGAAATCTTGTCCCCGCGGCTCCAAGGCTCAGCGCTCGGTGAGGGGGACACGGTGAGGAGGACGGGGAGGGGGTGCCTGTTCGATTGCTTCAGTGCGGCCAGTGGCGAGCCGCGCGCCGGCCACGCCCGCGCCTAGGTCGTGTCCTCCTCCGTCGCCCTATCCGCCAACCCCATGGTTTCCTCTTCTTCTTCTGTCCTACATCGTGCGGAACCCGTGTGTGCCGGTCCCGGACATGGATCAGCTAGCTGTGGGGGTGTGGAAATGTTGGCCACGATTGGTTAATTTTGTTTTCTTTTATTTTTGGTCTATGCCGATCAGGTTAACGAGAGAAGGGCGTCGCCATCAAGGAACACGCTATTCGCCATGTTCCTACGCGAAGGTCTGCATTTTCCCCCATCCATTTATGTGTCTCTCCTTGTCGAGCCGACGTTCTGACACTGTCATGTGCTCCTTTTGTGTTCCATTTTTTTCCGTCGATGAAGATGAGGGATCGCCGCTCGGGGTCAGACCGGGACGCGGGGAGGAACAAGATGGATCTAGAGCTCATGCATGAGGAGGTATGGCCATCGGTTCTCTGAATCTGGCCTGGTTCAGATCTGCTTCCTTGCTAGTCTATTCTGAGTTGTATCTGGCCACTTGAGTGCTGAATTTTGTCTGACTAGTGACACATGTGCATCAGTTTCAGCATTTTCAGTACACAAAGAGGGATTATGTCTTTATATGCATGATGGGTTGATGGATGTGGCGTTAGCGCTGTCGTGATTCACACTGACACCAACTATAGAAAAATGCAGCATTGCACTTGTGAGCTGGCTGTTGCTCCTTTGTTTGTTTGCACTGATATAGGAGTTCAATGGATCAAGCTATTATAGCTTCTGTAGTTGCGTTTATAATGACAATTGATCGATGCCTTTTTTATATATCTGCATTGTTGTTTATAGCTAACTATTAATCTAGTGCATTGGTCACTCAAGTGAGGATGAGAATTTTTTGCTCATGCATGACTCATTCAAGTGACACTGTTTAGTGAATTCCCAATGTTAATTATCCCCATAGATGTGTCCGACAGCAAGTTGCGGTCATGTACATTCTACCTATTCTCGAGCTTAGACTGCGCTTATTGGTTGGAATTCCCTAAAATTATGTTGTTTTCTTTGTACATCTCTTCCTTTGGTGTTTGCTTCTATAAATTTTGCAATTGCAGAAATTCTAATCTGGGTTAGTAAGTCTTGGGAGGATGTCTTGCTACAGGCGCCAAATCCAGTCCTATACTGGTTGTAGAGTTAGCTTCCCTCGAAATACATGATTCATATTGGGTTAATAATCTACAGCTAGTTGTATTTTTAATTCACTAGCCTTTTACTTATACACGAGAGAAGTGAGAAGCTAAGTCAATAGGAGCTAAACTCAACCCTTGGCTTGTTACGTGGGCTCAAACTAGTGACTAGTGAGTGTTTCATGTAATGAACTTGGATTTCTAGTGTTTTTGTAACATCCATGTAAGGTGCATAGCAGCCCTATTTTATGCTAGATCATGTGTTTAACCAAATCAGTTAGGGATGGTATCCCATTCATGAGTAATATTGTGAGATGTTGGTTGTCTTTTAGAGAAAATCTGGAGCGTGGGGTGACTCTGGCTGTAAACTGAACTTGGTTCAGTTAAAAACTACAGTGTCAAATCTGGACAGCAAGCTTATATCTGAAAATGAGTTAGCTAGGCTCAGAATTTTGAGTTGGCCCCTTTACATAAGTTTTAGATAAGGTTCCAAGGTTTCTTTAGAGTATTTTTTTGTGTTATTTGGATATATGGTTTGAGGGTAGCCATCAGTTTAATGTGTTGTCCTGAAATATATGTTCCTGGGTACAATATTTTGATATGGGAGATTAGGCCCTGTTAGAAGTGGTATTAAAATAAAGTTACAACATGAAAATTTTAGAGGTTGTTCTATAGATACTTAAACACATATCACTTGTCACGTTTCATTTGATATATTAAATCCTATGAAATTATCAAAGTGGGGTGTACTATGTTGGACATAATTTCATATTTGGACTTGGGTGGATGTATCCAGACTTATACTCTTAGATTTTGTCATAGTTGATGGTGTGAGGACTTATAATGTGATAAAGTATATACGTTGTTGCAACACCAAAATCAGTGAAATATATTGCCTTTTTTTGTTGCCGATGACATCTCCTGGAATCTTTACTCCATAAGGTAAGGATTTAGATAACATCATATGTTTAGAGTTCAGATCTTTTCTTATCTGAAACTAACATATGTTACAATGGGCATGATGGATGTTGCAGGTTCATTGATGGCAACCAAGGGTTCATGCTCGGAAATGACTAAATCTTGCTCCATGTTGTCGGCTCAGCTAGAGTCCATAATCATGAGGAGGTGGGACATGTCGATTGTTAGAGTACACTTGACAGGTGCATTTTGTGAAATTCTATCCAAAAGATTGATAGCATGCTTGCGTGCTTGTTCTTTTCAGTTCAAATAAATGTTCCTTTTCTTGATGAATCCAAAGTGGCTAGCGGAGATCAAGTGGAAAGGCTGTTGATTGTCCCAAAGTTCTTGGACCATTTAGTTTTAATAGCCAGTGAGGAATTAAGCATATATTTTCGACATGGGCCCCATTAAATTGCTAGATGAGAAAGAATCTTAACTTAATGGGTCTTGTGAATTGGAATATACCATTTAGTTGAACTGATACAATTTGCAAACTAACAAGTTTTCACATTCTCGACATGGGCATAAGGGTGATCGACGCTGACTAGTGCGGCTGGTGGGCGCTGTGCTCTTTAACCACTCGGAGGCAAACTTCTCCATGAAACCGGTGGCCATGTCGCATAGATGATTCTCCGGGTGATTTTGACACCGGAGGTTGTCGAGGTGGAGGACCTTGACGCCACCGTCTGGGGGGAGGGAGGATTCGGTTCCACCGGTGTCTAAGCTCCGAGCCTTGGTAGATACATCTGGGAAGTAGTCTGTTTAGGTTGGTGATGGAACACCGGGGAAGGTACCCACCTTTCGATGATGGTTGTGTGTGTCTGATGTTAAATGGAATCTTGAGAATGTTCTGTGACGTTGGTTTGGTTTGCACTGGACGTATTGCCATCCATGAATACTACATCTAATTTATATTTTTTAATTCCTAAATTGTTAGTAGTAGCGTGGGAAATAAGTGAGCGCTACTAGTAGTTAGGTTAGTAGTAGCGTGGGAATTATGTGAGCGTTACAAGTAGTTATGTTAGTAGTAGCGACGGTGCACCAGCGCTACTACTAACCATTTAGCTGTAGCGCGATAGTAGTAGCGCGGGTACCTGCGCTGCTAGTAGGAAGTTTTCTAGCGCTACTACTAGCCTTTTTCCTAGTAATGTGTGGGTGAGTAGAGGGAAGGTCTGGCCAGTAGTAGTATGGTCGGGCGGCGAGGCCTGCGCGGCAGCACAACTGGTCACGGGAGGCTGGAGCAGGCAGTACGGCAGGCATAGGTTTGGGCTGCTGGAGCAAAAAGACAAGAGGTTGAAGACTCATGTTGGCCGCTCGATTAACATTGAACAATCGGTGTAGCTAGAATTGTTTATTGACTAAGTTGACAAAGCCCTGCGTACGCGTTAACTTAGTAGGCCCACAAGCAGCCTACAAATCTGGTGGGTCCCAGCTAGCAGGGGGAATCAATTTTTTTGCATAATAAGGTGGCACTTGCGTGCGAAGATGTTTTCTGGTTTTTTATTTCTTCTGTTTCGAGTTAGAATAGAAATAAAACAATTTAGGCTCTTTGGTACAATCTATATTTTCACAAAAAGGATCATAATAAAGCTGGTGGGCCCCAGTTTTCACGGAGAGGAAACTTTTTATTTTCGCGTAATAAAGGAAGCACTTCGCGCGAAGATGTAGCTGGTGGGTCAAACCTCTCAGAGGGAGAAATTATTTGTTACGCCATGCCTTGTTGTGGGCAAGGCACTGGATCTCTGTCCCCGATGGTTGTCCTTTGTTGACAAAGTTGACCACGTCGCACTGAGAGAACCAATGCAGTGAACGATGGCGAGTATTACAAAGGGAACGACCCGGAGCCGGCGAAGACACAGCAGTGGATGCCCACTCGGATGGGAGTGTGAGGGTTCATTGGTTCAGCTGCGGTGTGAGGCTGTCGTTGTTGGTGAAGAACATGAGGTGTTGGTGAGTAGAGGAATGGCCTGGATGGCGTTTGGGACTAGAGTAGGCCGGTGAAGCCTACATGGCAACACAGCCAGCCACGGGAGGCAGTAGCAGGTAGTACCGCAGGCAGTGGTTTGGGCGGCTGAAGCAAGAATATCCGAGATTGAAGAAGCACTATAGCCGTTGGATGGACATCCAACGGCCATTGCTGCTAGAATCGTGTCTTAACTATAAGTTTACAAAGCCTTCCGTACACCTTAGTAGGCCCACAAGCCTTCCGTACGCGTCACTGACTATAATTCTCAAAAAAATAGTAGGCCCACAAGTGAGCATCACATCAGTGGTAGAGAACATATAGCCCATTTGCGATTTGTATTAGTGTACAACCCATTTTTGAATTCTAATTGAATTTACTACAACCCATTTATAGTCTGTTAAAATTACAACCCATTTTCTAGCCAGGACAATGATTAATAATTGAAACCAACCTCTCAAAACAGAATTCAACCAAAAATCCCACATTTTGATGGGATCCAAAAAAAATTATCCCGAATTTCGAGTTAGATTAAATATAATTTCAAAATGAATTTGTATTAGGTAAAAACGTAAAAAAATACTGCACACGCAATAAGTAATGAAATAAAAATTTACAAATTCAAACAATAATATTTTTGAAACTAATTACCTACTTGGTGCGTTTTTGTATATTTACAGCCCAGTTTTTATAATTATATTTCAGGGAGTCCTGGATTAGTGGGTCTCCGGACAGCCGGACTATATCCTTTGGCCGGACTATTGGACTGTCAAGATACAAGATTGAAGACTTCGTCCCATGTCCGGATGGGACTCTCCTTGGCATGGAAGGCAAGCTTGGTAATACGGATATGTAGATCTCCTCCCTTGTAACCGACTTTGTGTAACCCTAGCCCCCTCCGGTGTCTATATAAACCGGAGGGCTTAGTCCGTAGGACAACATACAATCATACCATAGGCTAGCTTCTAGGGTTTAGCCTCTACGATCTCGTGGTAGATCAACTCTTGTAATACTCATATCATCAAGATCAATCAAGCAGGACGTAGGGTATTACCTGCATCAAGAGGGCCCGAACTTGGGTATATATCGTGTCCCCTGCCTCCTGTTACCATCTGCCTTAGACACACAGTTCGGGACCCCCTACCCGAGATCTGCTGGTTTTGACACCGAGATTGGTGCTTTCATTGAGAGTTCCACTATGTCGTTATCATAGGGAGGGATAGCTCGTCTCGTTGTCAAGGACAAAATCACCTCTGGGGGAGCCCTGGCTGTAGGCCAAACTCTCCGACTAGGCGGCTTCGTCATGACCGCACGCTCGGCCGCTGTGCCGACGATGACTTCTCGGGTCATCGAAAATAGCCTCCACATCGGCTCGAAATTCACCGAGCAGATGGATCCAATGGAGCTCTCCTCTTTGAACGAGCTCTTGGATCGCATCGCCGCTCTGGGAGTCTCTATGGACTATGTTCGGATTGGGCTTAAACCCGACCAAAGGGAGATTAACTCTCCGCCGGTCACCCATCAGATAGCGGTGGTCGAGGAGCAATGCGGCGATTCTCCCTCTATCCTGAGGACGAACTATGTCCGGATTCCCGAGCTCTCCGAGCCGGATACCCGCCCACGGGAGGACATTGCCCTAACCCTGAACCTAGAATTAGGCTGCATACCAAACCTACGGGGCAACATCCCGGAACCCGAACTTCCAAGATCGGAAACTCCCCCGCCCCGGGGTCTCAGATTGGGTCAAGGTCTGGACTTAAATCCACCCACCCACCCAGATACAAATGATCTTTCCCACATTAGGCAAGAGCCCCAAGAGACAGTACATCACTATTGGGCCAGATTGCTCCTTGTAATGAACAAGGTCAAGCCCTATCGCGAGGAAGATGTAATTTCGTTGTTTTGCAACAATTGCATGGACAAGGGAATCCTCAACGCCATAAGTCGCCGTGACATATCACACTTCACTGACTTGGCGGCCATAGTACGGAAGTATTGTGCGTTGGAAAGCGCCTGGAAAACCCAAACAAAATTTTGGGATAATCCGGCTCTGACAAAATCCCCAGTCCGAACTAAAAGGTTGCACTCTCATAAGTCGCCCGACTCAATTACAAAGAAGCAAAAGCCCACTACAGGGCATGGAACCGTATTGGAGGGATGGCTTAATGGGCCCAGCAAAATTCATAGTACAGTGGATACCATACCAACACACAGCCTTAGAGCATGTTGGGTACTCCGGCAGGTGGCCAAGAGCGGTGAGGATCTCCTCATCCAAAACACCTCAGAGCACCATCACGTGGATAACAATACAGTATTAAGAGTCTTCGAAACCTTCGCCTCAAATAATAGGCGTAAGCGAGCACTCCGCGGCCTGCCCGAAGTCTGCCACGTGGCAGCAATAAATCCATGGAGCGACACGGCTATCACCTTCAATGCCAGTGACAAATCTAAATTCCGAACAGCCCGAGCACCAGCCGCCTTGGTCCTCAGTCCAATTTTGGACGAGTTTCGGCTCACTAAAGTGCTCACTAATTTTGGACGGCGGCAGCGGACTAAACCTCATTTATGAGGAGACTCTTCAAAAAATGGAAATAGACAGAAACCGTATTGAGCAAAGCAGCATGACTTTCCGAGGAATCATCCCTAGTCGGGAGGCACGTTGCACTGGGAAAATCACACTAGATGTGGTATTCAGCACTCCGGATAATTACAGGTCTGAAGAAATTACATTCCAAGTGGCCCCGTTCAGTAGTGGATACCACGCCCTTGTAGGGCGGGAGGCATTCACGATTTTCTAAGCCATACCCCATTACGGGTACATGAAGCTCAAAATGCCCGGGCCCAATGGAATCATCACTCTAGCTAGTGAACCGGACATAGCACTCCGCACCGAGAACGAAACAGTCGCACTGGCCCTCGAGGCATTATTCGAAGCCCTTGTGGCGGAGGAATTAACCACGGTGCGCTCCAAAGTGGACAGAGACGACGTGATACTAGAAAAAAGATCCAAGTCCACCTCTTTTAAACCAGTGGAAGAAATAGTCAAATTCCAAGTCCATCCAATGGACCCCACAAAAACATCATCCATCGGGGCACAGTTAAACCCCGCTATAGACGTTGCACAACGGGAGTTCCTGCGCGAGAATTGGGGCATATTCGCCTGGCATCCTTCAGACATGCCAAGAATCCCACACAGGCTGGCCGAGCATAGCCTTAACATTCTAAAGGGATTCAAGCTTGTCAAGCAGACTCTTTGGTGTTTCTCCGAACCTAAGAGACAAGCCATGGGAGAGGAGCTAGCCAAGTTACTGGAGGCCAGATTCATCAGAGAAATAAAGCATCTGGACTGGCTAGCAAACCTGGTGATGGTACCAAAGAAGGACAAATCCTGAAGCCTATGCATCGACTTCAAGGACCTTAATAAGGCTTGCCGAAAGGAACCCTGATACATCTATTTTGCATCATGCTTTTATATCAATATTTATTGCATTATGGGCTGTTATTACACATTATGTCACAATACTTATGCCTATTCTCTCTTATTTTACAAGGTTTACATAAAGAGGGAGAATGCCGGCAGCTGGGATTCTGGGCTGGAAAAGGAGCAAATATTAGAGACCTATTCTGCATAGCTCCAAAAGCCCTGAAACTTCACGGATGATGTTTTCCAAATATATAAAAAATACTGAGCGCAAGAACCTCACCAGGGGGGCCACACCCTTCCCACGAGGGTGGGGGGGCGCCGTAACCCCCTGGGCGCGCCCCCTACCTCGTGGGCCCCCTGGTGGCCCTTCGGTGGCCATCTTCTGCTATATGGAGTCTTTCGATGGGAATAAATTAATAATCCATCTTCTCAGACGAAACTCCGCCGCCACGAGGCAAAACCTTGCCGGAACCAATCTAGGGCTCTGGCGGAGCTGTTCTACCGGGGAAACTTCCCTCCCGGAGGTGGAAATCATCGCCATTGTCATCACCAACGCTCCTCTCATCCGAAGAGGACAATCTCCATCAACATATTCATTAGCACCATCTCCTCTCAAAACCCTAGTTCATCTCTTGTATCCAATTCTTGTCTCCAAGTTCAGTATTGGTGCTAGTAGGTTGCCAGTAGTGTTAATTACTCCTTGTAGTTGATGCTAGTTGGTTTAATTGGTGGAAGATCATATGTTCAGATCCTATATGCATATTAATACCCCTCTGATTATGAACATGTTTTTGCTTTGTGAGTAGTTACTTTTGTTCCTGAGGACATGGGAGAAGTCTTGCTATTAGTAGTCATGTGAATTTGGTATTCGTTCGATATTTTGATGAGATGTATGTTGTCTCTCCTCTAGTGGTGTTATTTGAACGTCGACTACATTACACTTCACCATTATTTGGGCCTAGGGGAAGGCATTGGGAAGTAATAAGTATATGATGGGTTGCTAGAGTGACATAAAATTAAACCCTAGTTTATGCGTTGCTTCGTAAGGGGTTGATTTGGATCCATATGTTTCATGTTATGGTTAGGTTTACCTTAATATTTTTGTTGTATTTTCAGATCCTTGCAATAGAGGTTAATCATAAGTGGGATGTTTGTCCAAGTAAGGGCAGCACCCAAGCACCGGTCGACCCACATACCAAATTATCAAAGTACCAAACGCGAATCATATGAACATGATGAAAACTAGCTTCATGATATTCCCATGTGTCCTCGGGAGAGCTTTACATCATATAAGAGTTTGTCCAGGCTTGTCCTTTGCTAGAAAAGGATTGGGCCACCTTGCTGCACTTTATTTACTTTTGTTACTTGTTGCTCGTTACAAATTATCCTATCACAAAACTATCTGTTACCACTTAATTCAGTACTTGCAGAGAATACCTTGCCGGAAACCGCTTATCATTTCCTTCTGCTCCTCGTTGGGTTCGACACTCTTACTTATCGAAAGGACTATGATAGATCCCATGTACTTATGGGACATCAAGACTCTTTTCTGGTGCCATTGCTAGGGAGTGAAGCGCCTTTGGTAGGTGGAATTTGGTAAGGAAAATTTTATATAGTGTGCTGAAATTTACTTTCACTTGTTAATATGGAAGGTAATCCTCTGAGGGGCTTGTTCGGGGTATCTTCACCCCAACCAGTAGAGCAAAGAGTTGTTCCTCAACCTACTGAACCTAATGAAAATTAATATGAAAATGAAAATGCTTGCTTTGAAGTTCCTTTGGGTATGATAGAAAAACTGCTAGCTAATCCTTTTCTAGGAGATGGAACAAAAAATCCTGATGAACATTTGATATATGTGGATCAAGTTTGTGGATTATTTAAGCTTGCAGGTGTACCCGAAGATGTTGTTAAGAAGAAGGTCTTTCCCTTATCTTTGAGGGGAGATGCATAGACATGGTATAGGCTATGTGATGATACGAGGTCATGGAACTACAAACGATTGAAATTGGAATTTCATCAGAAGTTTTATCCTATGCATCTTGTTCATCATGATCGCAATTATATATGTAATTTTTGGCCTCGCCAAGGAGAAAGCATCGCTCAAGCTTGGGGGAGGCTTAAATCAATGTTATATTCATGCCCCAATCATGAGATCTCAAGAGAAATGATTATTCAAAAATTTTATGCTCGGCTTTCTGGTAACAATCGCACCATGCTTGATACTTCTTGTGCTGGCTCTTTTATGATGAAGACTATTGAATTCAAAGGGGATTTATTGGAAAGAATTAAACGCAACTCTGAAGATTGGGACCTCGACAATGGTAAGGAGTCAGGTATGACACCTATTTTTTATTTTGTTAAATCTTTTATGGATACCGATATTTTTCGTAAATTTAGCACTAAATATGGACTTGACTGTGAGATAGTAGCTTCTTTCTATGAATCTTTTGCTACTTATGTTGATCTCCCCAAGGAGAAGTGGATTAAATATCATCCTCCCATAGAAGTAAAAGTAGCTGCACCTATTAAAGTTGAAGAAAAGACTATCACTTATAATGATCCTATTGTTCCTACTTCGTATGTTGAGAAACCCCCTTTCACTGTTAGGATAAACGATCATGCTAAATCTTCAACTGTGGTTTGTAAAAGCAATATCAAAACATATACACCTCCTGAACAAGTTAAAGTTGAACCTAATATTGCTATTGTTAAAGATCTCTTGTCTGATAATATAGATGGGCATGTTATTTATTTCTGTAATGAAACTGCTAGAATTGCTAAACCCCGTGATAAAGATACACCTAGACCTGTGGTAGGCATGCCTGTTATTTCTGTTAAAATAGGAGATCATTGTTATCATGGCTTATGTGATATGGGTGGTAGTTCTAGTGCAATACATTATTCCTTATACAAAGAAGTTATGCATGATATTGCACCTACTATGATGGAAGATATTGATGTCACAATTAAACTTGCCAATAGAGATACTATTTCACCAATGGGAATTGTTAGAGATGTTGAAGTCTTGTGTGGGAAAACTAAATATCCTGCTGATTTTCTTGTTCTTGGTTCCCCACAAGATAGCTTTTGTCCCATTATATTTGGTAGACCCTTCTTAAATACTGTTAATGCTACCATAGATTGCAAAAGAGATGTTGTTACTATCGGTTTAGATGACATGACTCATGAACTTAATTTTTCTAAATTTAGTAGAAAACACCGAAAAGAAGAATTACCTAGTAAAGATGAAATTATTGGTCTTGCTTCTATTGCCGTACCTCCTAGTGATCCTTTAGAACAATATTTGCTAGACCATGAAAATGATATGTTTATGAATGAAAGAAGGGAATTAGATGAAGTATTCTTTAAACAGGAACCTATTTTAAAAAATAATTTACCTGTTGAAATCCTAGGGGATCCTCCTCCACCCAAGGGTGATCCGTTGTTTGAGCTTAAACGTTACCTGATACTCTTAAATATTCTTATCTTGATGATAAAAAGATATATCCTGTTATTATTAGTGTTAACCTTTCAGAGCATGAAGAAGAGAGATTATTGAAAACTCTGAAGAAGCACCGTGCTGCTATTGGGTATAATATTGATGATCTTAAGGGCATTAGTCCCACTCTATGTCAACATAAAATTAATTTGGAAGAAGATTCTAAACTAGTTCGTGATCATCAACGCCGGCTGAATCCTAAAATGAAATAAGTGGTAAGAAAGGAGATACTAAAGCTCCTTGAGGCATGTATAATTTATCCCGTTGCTAATAGTCAGTGGGTAAGCCCTATCCATTGTGTCCCTAAGAAGGGAGGTATTACTATTGTTCCTAATGATAAAGATGAATTGATTCCTCAAAGAATTATTACAGGTTATAGGATGGTAATTGATTTCCGCAAATTAAATAAGGCTACTAAAAAAGATCATTACCCCTTACCTTTTATCGATCAAATGCTGGAAAGATTGTCCAAACATACACATTTTTGCTTTCTAGATGGTTATTCTGGTTTCTCTTAAATACCTGTGTCAGCCAAAGATCAATCAAAGACTACTTTTACATGCCCTTTTGGTACTTTTGCTTATAGACGTATGACTTTTGGTTTATGTAATGCACTTGCTACCTTTCAAACATCCATGATGGCTATATTCTCTGACTTTTGTGAAAAAGATTTGTGAGGTTTTGATGGACGACTTTTCCATCTATGGATCTTCTTTTGATGATTGCTTGAGCAACCTTGATCGAGTTTTGCAGAGATGTGAAGAAACTAATCTTGTCTTGAATTGGGAAAAGTGCCATTTTATGGTTAATGAAGGTATTGTCTTGGGGCATAAAGTTTCTGAAAGAGGTATCGAAGTTGATAAAGCCAAGGTTGATGCTATTGAAAAGATGCCATGTCCCAAGGACATCAAAGGTATAAGAAGTTTCCTTAGTCATGCCGGTTTTTATAGGAGATTCATTAAGGACTTCTCAAAAATTTCTCGGCCTCTGACTAATTTATTACAAAAAGATATACCATTTGTCTTTGATGATGATTGCGTAGAAGCATTTGAAATACTTAAGAAAGCATTGATTTCTGCACCTATTGTTCAGCCACCTGATTGGAATTTACCCTTTGAAATTATGTGTGATGCTAGTGATTATGCTATAGGTGCTGTTCTAGGACAAAGAGTTGATAAGAAACTAAATGTTATTCAATATGCTAGTAAAACTCTAGACAATGCTCAAAGAAATTATTCTACCACCAAAAAAGAATTCTTAGCAGTTGTATTTGCTTGTGATAAGTTCAGACCTTATATTGTTGATTCTAAAGTAATTATTCACACTAATCATGCTGCTATTAAATATCTTATGGAAGAGAAAGATGCTAAACCTAGACTTATTAGATGGGTTCTCTTGCTACAAGAATTTGATTTACATATCGTTGATAGAAAAGGAGCTGAGAACCCCGTTGCAGAGAACTTGTCTAGGTTAGAAAATGTGCTTCATGACCCACTACCTATTGATGATAGCTTTCCTGATGAGAAATTAAATGTCATAAATGCTTCTCATACCGCTCCATGGTATGCTGATTATGCTAATTACATTGTTGCTAAGTTGATACCACCTAGTTTCACATACCAGCAAAAGAAAAAGTTCTTCCATGATTTGAGGCATTACTTTTGGGATGACCAACATCTTTATAAAGAAGGAGTAGATGGTGTTATTAGATGTTGTGTACCTGAGCATGAACAGGAATAAATCCTACGCAAGTGTCACTCTGAAGCTTATGGAGGACACCATGCTGGAGATAGAACTGCACATAAGGTACTGCAATCTGGTTTTTATTGGCCTACTCTCTTCAAAGATGCCCGTAAGTTTGTCTTATCTTGTGATGAATGTCAAAGAATTGGTAATATTAGTAGATGTCAAGAAATGCCCATGAATTATTCACTTGTTATTGAACCATTTGATGTTTGGGGCTTTGACTATATGGGACCTTTTCCTTCCTCTAATGGTTATACACATATTTTAGTTGCTGTTGATTACGTTACTAAGTGGGTAGAAGCTATTCCATCTAGTAGTGCTGATCATAAAACTTCTATTAAAATGCTTAAATAAGTTATTTTTCCAAGATTTGGAGTCCCTAGATATTTAATGACTGATGGTGGTTCACATTTTATTCATGGTGCCTTCCGTAGAATGCTTGCTAAATATGATGTTAATCATAGAATTGCATCTCCTTATCATCCTCAGTCTAGTGGTCAAGTAGAATTGAGTAATAGAGAACTCAAATTAATTTTGCAAAAGACTGTTAATAGGTCTAAAAAGAATTGGTCCAAGAAACTAGATGATGCATTATGGGCCTATGGAACTGCATACAAAAATCCTATGGGTATTGTCTCCTTATAAAATGGTCTATGGAAAAGCATGTCACTTGCCTCTCGAACTAGAACACAAGGCTTATTGGGCTATTAAAGAACTTAATTATGATTTTAAACTTGCTGGTGAGAAGAGGTTATTTCATATTAGCTCACTTGATGAATGGAGAACCCAAGCCTACGAAAATGCCAAGTTGTTTAAAGAAAAAGTTAAAAGATGGCATGATAAAAGGATACAAAAGCGTGAGTTTAATGTACATGACTATGTATTTCTATACAACTCCCATATAAGATTTTTTGCAGGAAAACTTCTCTCTAAATGGTAAGGTCCTTACGTTATCGAGGAGGTCTACCGTTCCGGTGCCATAAAAATCAACAGCTTCGGAGGCACAAATCCGAAGGTGGTGAATGGTCAAAGAATCAAACACTATATCACAGGTAATCCCATAAATGTTGAAACCAATGTTATTGAAATCGTAACCCCGGAGGAATACATAAGGGACACTTTCCGGAATGTTTCAGACTCCGAAAAGGAATAGGTATGTGGTACGGTAAGTAAACCGACTCCAAAACAGTTTTTAAGGCAATATTTCTCCGTTTTGGAATATTTAGAAAAATAGAAAAATAAGCAGCAGTCCGGGAATGACACGAGGGTGGAGGGCGCGCCCTACCCTACTGGGCGCGCCCCCTACCTCGTGGGCACCTCGTGTGCTCTCCGGACTCCATTTTTGTACGCGACATGTATTTTGGTCAGTAAAAATTCATTATATAATCTCCCGGGGTTTTAACTCCCTATCACGCAAAAATCTCTTGTCTTTGTTTCGAGTTGTTGCTGCTGCAGATTAGAGCAACATGTCTTTGCAAGAGTCAGTCGGGGAGAGCCGGGTGTCTCACCCGGCACCAAGATCAATGAAAAACAACAATGTTGACCTCTTTGGGCCAGCAATGGAGGAAGAGATGGAGGCCGAATTAAAGAGGATAGATGCCATGGAAGAGGATCAAGAAGTCACTTCCCGCTTCGGAGCTGGATTCACAATGGGAGAACTGCAGAGCTCGGCTATTCCAAACTCGGTTATCCCTTCCAATGTTAGATTTCTTTCTTATGAGAATATGAAAAAGAGTGTCACTGGTTCTCCCGCAGCTATGCAGCACCCTTGGGTGCAGGGAGCTTTGGCTGTTACAGGAAAACTCCAAAAGGAAGTAATGGACCTTAAGCAGCAAGTCAACAAGCTTGAGGAGGAGAATCGTATCTTGAGGGGCATCATCGCCAAGGACATCAAATCGCCATCCCCGAAAAGAGAGAAATAATCACATTGGTATGGGCACTCCACTTGGCAACTGCCAAGCTTGGGGGAGTGCCCCGGTATCGTATAACCATCACTTTATCTTTACCATTTTTCTTAGTTCGATCCTTTTGGTAGTATCTTGATCTAGTAGAATAAAATTTCTTAGTAAGATCTAGTCGTGATTTTTGCTTTATTATCCTTCTGTGTAATCGAGTCCGTGAGCTATATAATAAATATTAGTGTTGAGTCAAGGGCTTGATTATTTTGCCATGATCCTAAAGGAATAAAAGAAAAAGAGAAAGAAATAAAAAGAAACAAAGAGATCATATGAGTCTTATGGAGAGTAATGAGCTCACGTAGAAAGAGTATGATGAATAAAAGTTATTGAGGGTTGACAAACACAGTTTTGGTCATCATTGCAATTAATAGGAAGTAATAAAGAAAGAGAGGTCTTCACATATAAATATACTATCTTGGACATCTTTTATGATTGTGAGCACTCATTAAAATATCACACGCTAAATAGTTGACATTCGACAAGGAAGACAACATAATGGGTTATGTTTTCTTACATCTGAGATAAATTATATTGTCTTTGATCTTCCAACATGATGAGCTTGCCTTTCACCCTCATGCTAGCCAAATTCATTGCACCAAGTAGAGATACTACTTGTGCTTCCAAATACCCTTAGACCAGTTTTGCCATGAGAGTCCACTATACCTACCATTGGATTAAATAAGATCCTTCAAGTAAGTTGTCATCGGTGCAAAGAAATAAAAATTGCTCTCTAAATATGTATGATTGATTGGTGTGGAGGAAATAAGCTTTATACGATCGTGTGATATGGAAGTAATAAAAGCGACAGACTGCATAATAAAGGTCCATATCACAAGTGGCAATATAAAAGTGATGTTCTTTCGCTTTAAGATTTTGTGCATCCAACCATAAAAGCGCATGGCAACCTCTGCTTCCCTCTGCAAGGGCCTATTTTTTACTTTTATCTCCTACATTACATAAGAGTCAAGGTGATCTTCACCGTTCCTTTTTACATATTATCCTTTGGCAAGCACAATATGTAGGAAAGATCCTGGTATATATGGCTAATTGGATGTGAGTTTTCATGAACTATTACTGTTGACATTACCCTTGAGGTAAAACGTTGGGAGGCAAAACTATAAGCCCCTATCTTTCTCTGTGTCTAGTTAAAACTCCATACCCATAAGTATTGCATGAGTGTCAACAATTGTGAAAGATTAAATGATAGTTGAGTATGTGGACTTGCTGAAAAGCTCTTATACATTGACTCTTTCCTATGTTATGATAAATTGCAATTGCTTCAATGACTGAGATTGTAGTTTGTTAGTTTTCAATGAAGTTTACGATTCATACTTGATATTGTGATTGAATTATTACTATAGCATAAGAGATTATATAAGTTGCTGTTCTCAGAATGATCATGATGCAGAACCTTGGTGGAACCAATCTAGGGCTTTGGCGGAGCTGTTCTGCCGGGGAAACTTCCCTCCCGGAGGGGGAAATCATCGCCATCGTCATCACCAACGCTCCTCTCATTGGGAGAGGGTAATCTCCGTCAACATCTTCATCAGCACCATCTCCTCTCAAAACCCTAGTTCATCTCTTGTATCCAATTCTTGTCTCCAAGTCCGGGATTGATGCTAATAGGTTGCTAGTAGTGTTAATTACTCCTTGTAGTTGATGCTAGTTGGTTTAATTGGTGGAAGATCATATGTTCAGATCCTATATGCATATTAATACCCCTCTGATTATGAACATGTTTATGCTTTGTGAGTAGTTACTTTTGTTCCTGGGGACATGGGAGAAGTCTTGCTATTAGTAGTCATGTGAATTTGGTATTCTTCAATATTTTGATGAGATGTATGTTGTCTCTCCTCTAGTGGTGTTATGTGAACGTCGACTACATGACACTTCACCATTATTTGGGCCTAGGGGAAGGCATTGGGAAGTAATAAGTAGATGATGGGTTGCTAGAGTGACAGAAGCTTAAACCCTAGTTTATGCGTTGCTTCGTAAGGGGCTGATTTGGATCCATATGTTTCATGCTATGGTTAGGTTTCTCTTAATACTTTTGCTATATTTGCGGATGCTTGCAATAGAGGTTAATCATAAGTGGGATGTTTGTCCAAGTAAGGGCAGCACCGAAGCACCGGTCCACCCACATACCAAATTATCAAAGTACCGAACTCGAATCATATGAACGTGATGAAAACTATCTTGACGATATTCCCATGTGTCCTCGGGAGCGCTTTACATCATATAAGAGTTTGTCCAGGCTTGTCCTTTGCTAAAAAAGGATTGGGCCACCTTGCTGCACTTTATTTACTTTTGTTACTTGTTGCTCGTTGCAAATTATCCTATCACAAAACTATCTATTACCACTTATTTCAATACTTGCAGAGAATACCTTGCTGGAAACCGCTTATCATTTCCTTCTGCTCCTTGTTGGGTTCGACACTCTTACTTATCGAAAGGACTACGATAGATCCCCTATACTTGTAGGTCATCAATCCCTTCCCCCTCCCTCGCATCGATCAAATTATCGACGCTACCGCAGGACACGACTCATTGTGCTTCCTCGACGCATACTCCGGTTACCACCAAATTAAGATTGCGGAGTCCGATCAAGCCGTAACGACATTTATCACTCCATACTACCCCTTCTGTTTTAACACAATGCCCTTCGGGCTTGAAAACACCGGCGCAACGTGTCAGCGCATGATTCAGACATGTCTAGAAAAGCAGATCGGCAAAACAGTGGTGGCATACGTCGACGATGTGGTCATTAAAACCAGACACGTCGACTCCTTAATAGATGACTTGAGGCTCACGTTCGACAATCTCCGAACATACGACATTAAGCTCAATCCGGAAAAATGTGTTTTTGGCCTACCCGCCGGAAAGCTCCTGGGCTTTATCGTCTCCAGTAGAGGAATTGAAGGAAATCCGGCTAAGATTCGGGCTCTGTCGCAGTTGGCTATCCCAACTGATCTCAAGCAAATCCATAAGTTAACTGGATGTGTGGCGGCCTTAAGCCGCTTTATCTCCCGATTAGGAGAAAAGGCACTCCCCCTCTATCGCCTTCTTCGGCGCACCGAACACTTCGAGTGGACTGATGCAGCCACGGCCGGATTGGAAGAAATAAAAGCCATCTTGGCCACCAACCCAATCTTGGCCGCGCCAAATGTTGGCGAACCAATGTTGTTATATATAGCGGCAACTCACCAAGTTGTAAGCGCAGTGCTCGTCATCGAACAAGAGACGGACGGACATAAATTCGCACTTCAAAATTCAGTATATTATGTATCCACTGTCCTCACACCATGCAAATCATGGTACCCACATTATCAAAAGATAGCATACGCGGTATTCATGGCATCCCGGAAATTACGACACTACTTTCAAGAGTATTCAATTACGATGGCCTCAGAAGTACCACTCAACAACATAATAAACAACCACGATGCCACGGGCTGGATTGGCAAATGGGATATCGAGCTCCTCCCGTTTGACGTAACATATAGACCACGGCGAGCCATTAAGTCACAAGTACTAGCCGATTTCGTCGCCGAATGGACAGCAGCCGAACTCCCTAAAGAGTACAGCGCATACTCCAATTGGATCATGCACTTCGACGGCTCTAAAATGCTGGCTAGTCTGGGGGCTGGTGGCGTCCTGACGTCCCCCACAGGAGATACAGTGCAATACGTACTCCAAATACTATACACAGACTCCAATAACACAGTCGAATACAAGGCCCTATTACACGGTCTCCGGATGGCAGTTTCCATGGGCATTCAACGCTTGGAGATGCGTGGGGACTCGAACCTCGCAATATCTCAAATAAATCGAGACTTCGATGCCAAGGATCCGAAAATGGCGGCATATCACAACGTCGTCCTCAAAATGTCAGCCTGGTTCGAGGGGCTTGAATTCCACCATGTGGCTCGGGAAAACAATCAGGCGGCAGATATCCTCGCCCGTATCGGCACTAAGCGCGACCCTGTCCCACCTAACATCTTCCAGGAAAAACTGTTTAAGCCATCCGTGGTATGGGAAGGGGACACCAGTAACAATAGTCCGGACCCGGCCACAACATTAGATATCGAACACTCTGATACAATCAGAGGCTCTGCCATCGAAATAACACCTTCAGCCCACGTGATAATGGTTGTCATCACCCCGTGGACAGAACCATTCCTGGCCTACCTAACCAGGCAACAACTACCCAAGGACCAAAACGAGGCACGCTGCATAGTGCGGCGATCTAAAGCCTACATGGTCTAAGAGGGAGAGCTTTATAATAAAAGAACTACCAGAGTCCTTCAAAGGTGCATCTCTGAAGAGGAAGGGCGGAAGCTTTTGGCAGAAAAACATGCTGGACTCGGCGGCCATCACGCCGCAGCCCGGGCCCTTGTAAGCAAGGCCTTCCGTACATGTTTCTATTGGCCGACGGCCCGAGCAGATGCACAACATCTGGTCCAACATTGCATCGGTTGCCAGGTTTTTGCAAACCAAAGACATATGCCGCCTACCGCTCTCCAAACAATCCCCATTACTTGGCCCTTTGCGGTCTGGGGGCTTGATATGGTCGGACCCCTTAAAGGGGGAACCCATAAGAAAAAATACTTAATGGTCATGGTGGATAAATTCACCAAATGGATAGAAGCCAAACCTGTCAAAACGGCTGAATCCGGACCGGTGATAGACTTCATACCGGGGTTGTACACCATTATGGCATCCCCCCACAGCATCATCACTGACAACGGCACGGACATTACAGCCGACGAGGTGAAACTTTGGTGCAGCAAAATAGGCAACAAGCTCGATTATGCTTATGTCTATCACCCGTAAACTAATGGTCAAGCCGAGCGAGCAAATGGTCTTATCATGAGCGGCATCAAACCCAGATTAGTGCGGTCCTTACAGGAATCAAACACTCACTGGGTAGAGGAGCTCGACTCCGTACTATGGGGGTTGCGGACCACTCCGAATCGCACTACCGGATACACACTGTTTTTTATGGTGTACGACGCAGAGGCGGTTCTGCCTTGCCACATAATTCATGACTCACCTCGAGTGTGCATGTACGAAGAAAAAGAGGCCGAGCTCGATCGGCAGGACAGTTTGGATGCCCTAGAGGAGGAGCACGACGTGGCAAAAGCCTGTTCCGCATTCTATCAGCAATGGGCTCGAAGGTATCAAAGTAGAGAAGTACGGGCCAAAACCTATAACGTTGGCGAACAAGTTCTACGCCTGCCGGAGAAGAAAAAGAACAAGCTCAAGCCCAAATGGGAAGGTCCCTTCATTATTGACAAGGTTCTGACCGGTGGAGCTTACCGTCTGCGGGATGCATCGGATAATTGACTCGAGCCAAACCCATGGAACGCAGCCAGACTCCGAAGATTCTACGCCTAGTGTCGGACTCTATGTTCGTCTCCTTACCTCCGTCAATTTTTTGCATATCAATTATCTGTCTTTTCTCTCTTTCTCTCTTTTTATTCTCCTTAAGGCCTTAAAAGGCCACACTTGTGTCTTGGTTACACAATCTTGACGCGCTAACCGCGCTCATTATACCTGGGGGCTTCTTATACAGAAGCTTAATATAACTATATTTCTAGGCTTTATGCCCCGCATATGTGTTATTCTTCCACTGTCGGGTCTGGAGGTTGAAGCAAAAAAGTCCGCCATGACAAATGGTTTACAATCCGGCTAGGGACAATATATGTCACTTGAAGTACACAGTCACTTAGGCTGACTAAATTCTTCTTCTATACCATGCAACAGGCTGTCTAGCCTACAATCCTGTTGGTAATACTTTGCGGCTAATTCTACTTGGTCATACACCAAACTGATGGGGATCTCTTTCGCATCAGGCCCCATAGGTCCGACCTTGGCCATGTGGTTTGGGTCAGCTCCGGTATATCACGTCTTCACCATAGCCCAGGCTTCCCTTGCACCTTGTCGGCAAGCCGATATCTTCCATAATCGGAAGTGCCGCTGCGCTCCCTTGAGCTTCTCTATAAGCTCCCCCATGCCTTCTGGCGGGGACGCGGATGGCCACAAGGCTAGGGAAATACCCTGCATCACCTGCCAAACTTGTTCGAGCAGTTGTGAGAGCTCTGGTAGAAGATCACCTGCAGACTCGGGCATCTCCTCCACGGGACGACCTGTCAGCATACCCGCAGACATATCTCTGTTAGCCGGCTTCTTCACCGAACTCCTTCCAAAGTTCATTCAAAGCACTTACTCAAAATGCCGCGTGGAAGCCGCTTATTCTCCTTCACGGAGTCCGCAAGCTGGGCTCAGACATCTTTCAGTTCCACGCCCAGCTGGATATTGGCGTCCTAGAGATTATTTTTCTCCTGCCTGACAAACATAAGCACGCGCTCCCCAGCATTTAGCTGCGATCAGCACGTTCCGCATTCACCGGCACGGCATCCAGATTCACTCCGGGGTCATCTGCAACATCTATTGTTAGATTTGCATGCATGCCGCATACTATCTAGTACCTGTATTCTTTGCAATGGAAACAAGTGTTACCAGAGGGGCCCCTCTCAGACTCCTACAACGCGGCAATAGCGACCCCTAGCTGGGCCTTGCACTCTTCGAGCTCTAGAGACAATTGGGAATTCTTCTCTGTAAGAACCTGCACAAATAATGATCCTTAAATTAGTTTCGTCAACTGTTTCAAGTCTCAGGGGCTGCTGATATATACAATCGTCAGATTTTCTTACCCGTATATCCCTTACATACTTGTCCGTGGCTCTGGCTAGACCATTTTGAGCAGCACGGATGTACGTGTCTCCTGAGTTGAAGGCATCGAACGCCTCTTGGGAGAAACAAGCGCCGCGGAGTACGGCCCGGCGACGCCTGTGATTCATGGAGCTCTCCACTTTGGAATTTGTAGCGGATAGTCTGTCTGCACCCTCTGTAGGAGGAGCATCCGGCATTCGAACTATTTTCGCTTCCACCTCCATGTCCGGCCCTGGAGCCCGACTGGTGGAGGCGTGATCGGCACCCTGTCCGGATATAGTCCAGCGAGCACTTTTTCTACTAGGAAACATGGACGTCATTATATTTTAAGAAATACGACAACCACGGAGAGAGGTTTTGTATCATACCTCTGCGCCGACGTCTCAGTCATGACCGCCTTCCTTTTTGGCCTACCTGGCTTCAGTGCCCCTTGTTGGCGAGTCACTGCGGGTTCGGCATGGCACCTCGAAGGCCTTCCCTGTAAAACACCATATGTATACGGTAGGTGAAGTGCATAAAAGGGGATCCTTCTAGGAAGTTGGGACTCCAATTTTTTCTTACATGCGATGCAGGGAGTAGCCCCGGATAGTCGGCCATGATGGCCACCATGGCGACATCGCAGCTCAATTGATAGAATGTCCTGTCTATCAGCTCCACAAATATATACGGATCCTCTTCGAGTTCGGGATCGAGGGCCCAGTCAGGGTCCTCTGGTTGTGGAGGTGGGCTATTGACCTCTCTTATAGCTTTTCACAGTTCCTGCCATGAAACGGCAAGGTGAGTATTTATGACGAAGAATGCGGGAAGGTTGGGAGTAAAGAGTGAAAGCTCACCTAGCTTGGAGGGTTGTACATGGAGAATCCATCCCGTGGCTTAATACAGATGAACTCCTCTTCCTCTCCCTTGAACAACTCGGAATTTTTTTTGCTAGAGCAAAGTGGAGTCTGGTCCCTTACGCCCGTAGCGGGTGGCATCATCTTCCCCGTTAAAGCACCACAGGGGGTGCCCTCGATATTGAAGTGGCTGCACCACCCACATTATGCATATTGACATAACCTCGATTATTGTCAATCCTGATTGATCCAGCATTTAATCTGGTCCATCAGGTAAAGGACTTCTCCGTTGTCTTCCTCCTGGGGGCTCCATGGGCACCAGCTTCGGCGTTTCTTCAGAGGAGCATTGTTGAACTCGGGAAGACCCCTCCGAATAGGATCTGGAAGGGGGACGTCCTCCATGTAAAACCACTCCGAAGGCCAGTCTTTGGACGTCTTCTTCGGGGTACCGGACAGGTATCCGGTCCCGGCGATGCACCAAATTTCGGCTCCGCCCACTTGATATAGTGACCCCTCCTGTGTACGGGGCACAAGGCAGAATAGCCTCTTCCACAGCTCGAAATGAGCCTCGCAGCCCAGAAACAACTCACAAAGGGCAACATAACCAGCGATGTGTAATATGGAAGCAGGGGTGAAATTATGCAACTGGAGGCCGTAAAACTTCAGGAGCCCGCGGATGAATGGATGGATGGGAAATCAAAGTCCCCTTAGTAAATAAGGGACAAGGCATACCCGCTCCCCCTTGGAGGGATTGGGGAAGCTCTCCGCTTGCTCCCCACCATTATAGGTGGCGAGCCCGGCTCGAACGGGGACCATATATGCTGGAGGGAGAAATCCCTGGGTCTGCAACTCTACTAATTGGCTGTGCGGGACGGAACACTTCTCCCAATCACTGGGCTTAGGGCTACGGGAGTGGGAGGAGGAGCTGCGATGGCCGGCGATGTTGGAATGGATTTTTCCGAGCGCGCTCTGATGGATACTCGTTGTGGGAGGATGGTGTGGTTCGGATCTAAGAATCCCCGTCCCTTTAATAGACAGTTTATTTACATGGCTAGGGTGGTGAATGTAAAAATGCCCTGGCTCCTCGCATTCACTCGACACGTGGAAGATAGCCCTTATTGGTCGCAGAAGCCAAGAAGTGCAACATTTATGTGGAGCCGGACACTACTCAGTAGATATTCAGAATTTGGAGAAGAACCCGCCTTGCAATGCCGAAGACAATCTACGCGCCGAACTCATCATCATTGAAGCCTGGTTCGGGGGCTACTGAGGGTCCTGGATTAGGGGGTCTCCGGACAGTCGGACTATATCCTTTGGCCGGACTGTTGGACTGTGAAGATACAAGATTGAAGACTTCGTCCCGTGTCCGGATGGGACTCTCCTTGGCGTGGAAGGCCCCTCTTGGTAATACGGATATGTAGATCTCCTCCCTTGTAACCGACTTTGTGTAACCCTAGCCCCCTCCAGTATCTATATAAACCGAAGGGTTTAGTCCGTAGGACAACATACAATCACACCATAGGCTAGCTTCTAGGGTTTAGCCTCTATGATCTCATGGTAGATCACCTATTGTAATACTCATACCATCAAGATCAATCAAGAAGGACGTAGGGTATTACATCCATCAAGAGTGTCCCCTGCCTCATGTTACCATCCACCTTAGACGCACAGTTCGGGACCCCCTACCCGAGATCCGCCGGTTTTGACACCGACAATATCCCATTTATTATTTCTTAAAGCCCATTTTCTTGTTAGGCCTAATAGGAATGATTTACATCCCAGCAGGGTGGAGAATAACAAGTTGACCTGGGTTGGGTATTCCGCAAAAAAATATAGCTGGGCTGGCCATTTTCACCTTGAAAAAATAATATCTGGGCTGGATATTTGGTCGAAATAAAATAATAGCCTGGGCTAGACGGGCCACAGCCCTCCCAGTTGATACCCTTCTCCTCTGAACAACAACAAAAACATCGCTCAAGAAAAACTCTGCTTACACATAAAAAACAAATAGTACTCGAGCTGCTGGGTCCCAACTGTCGGCCGCTCTTTGTGCAATTCTCTCGTTTATTGACTATATAGGTTGACGATGGTGTGGGTCCGTGATGTCAGGAAACGAGGAGGAAGCAAAAAAATATAGTTGTATATAATAAGGAAGAACATGCGTACTTACGGCTATGGCCCTAGTGGGTCACTACTGTCATCCAGTCAAAATAAAGTCATCTCCTGAATCCTCATGTTTGTTGACCATGTTGACAATGCTCGGCGCCACGACGAGCGCAACAACTCGAAGGACGATGGAGAGGGCCTCGCAGGCCCTACGGATGGTGTGATACAGTGCCCGCTGCTCATTCAGAAAGCCAGGATCATCGAACACCTATGAGCACCTTCGAGAGACTGAGACGGCATGAAACGGTAAGGCCACACTTGGGATCTCTGGTTTGTTTCACACATGTATTAAGATACAAGTGTAATTTGCTCGTCATCGGAAACAACGCATAAAATATAGGTATAATGAAATTGAGGGCCCGAGGTCTGTAACGAAAACTGGTGTGTTACGCGTGTAATTTGAGAGACCAGTGTATATTTTACTAGTCGAAATCGACCAACCAAGCGCTTCACCCGATACCATCTGCTTTTATTTAGAAGCGTCAGTTTTACAAGCGGGTTTGGTTGGAAAACGACGATCCAATCACGTCCTAAGATGATGAGTTGGTCAGAAGATCATATGGTTTCAGCTCTAACCTACCTGAGTTGTCGTATAGGCTATGAATGAAACATAAGACAATGAACTTCTTAAGCACAGAAAAAATAGAAGAGCATGGTCTTCTTAACATGCAAATCACAGGCATTAGCTCAACATGCAAAACAATATGAAGCATTATTCTCAAGAGGCACGGTGAACAGCTCATGATTCCGCATGCCACAACATTCCAAGCTCAACTTTGCAATCAAACTCACAAGGCCTGGCATTACATAGACAACATTCAGAACAAACTCTTAAAATACCTTACATAAGTCAACATTCATGTGACTATGCATCTCAGCAGATTAAATATTTACTTCTGAACTGAAGACAGGAATTGGAAAAAACAATCGAGGTTGCTCACAGCAAAGGGCGTCCCACTCAAAATTATCAAATGCATGTCTTCTGGCTAGCATCAACGAGCAAAATTTGACAAGGATTTCCAACTCCAATATATTAAACTAATGTCTTGTTGCTAAGATCAATGATTAAACTTTGACAAGCTTTTCCCATTTGTCGTGGTTTTGTCACGGCAGATGTCCTAGAGAAAGGACTTAGTCGTGAAGCCATCACAACGGGTTAGCTTGAAGGGGTTAAAGCGGACACAAGGACGCAAGAGAGTTTATACTAGTTTGGCCCCTTCGATGAAGGTAAAAGCCTACGTCTAGTTGTGATGGAATTGATGGGGTTTCGATGACTAGGGAGCAAACAAGCTTCGCCTATGTCTCGAGTTGTTTTCTGTTGTCCTTGAACCGCCGCCGGGTCGTCCCTTTATATACACGGGTGACTCTCGTCATCTTACGGAGTCCCAATACCGGCTCATAGATGTGTCCGGTTTGGTCTCTTCTTATTCCTAACTTACAATACAGGTTAACTACTAACGCCGGTTTACGGCTGCAGGCCTTGAGCCGACCATGGGCCTTGAGCCCTCCTCTGTCTTCTTGGTCTTTAACATACTTAACTACTGACGAAGTTAACCCGGCCCAGATAGGCTGGTTTACGCCCAGTAGTAATATCCCCAACATTAGGCCCCAAATTGATTTGAACGGGTTCATGTCAATCCTTTAATAAAAGCTTCATCTTCAACATCTTCTTATAAATTGGTAAACCGCCATGATGTCATCTTCTTTGATTGCTGTAAACCGGAGTGATGTCACCTGTCATAACGAAGCTATCCATTATGCTTCTTTGTTTAATAGATTGGCGGAAATCGAGGCGACAACTCCGTTTTGTGGCCCCTTGATTATCGCGCCTGACTCATGTTCTTTCGCCTTATAAATAGGACCGAAGGGTCATTTCTTTTCTCCTTCCGTGCCTTCTTCATCTTCCTCGCGTCGCCAGCCTCGGAGCTCCGCCGCTGCCGTCGACCTCTGCCTCATCCTTGGCCGCTGCATCAACCTGAGCGCACCAGAACATCGCGACAACCTTCCGCATCTTCCTCAGCTCTGGTAAATCTTCTATCTTTTCCCCCGGAGATCTGGCCTAGGGTTTTGCAGTTCTTCAGTGTTCATCGTCTGCCTCTTGCTCACACAATAGATCTTTAGATGAATCCACAAATCTTTATTCTGTGCAATGATAGTTGTTTGACCTTCGCCTTTACTTATGCATCTCAAACCATGGGTCTATATGAACGTTTTTTCTCATTGGTTCGGTACTGCTCCTTTGAACCTCTAAGTATTTATCTCTTCTCTGAACTTGCTTCAGATCCAATGCTGTAAAGAAATCTTGTGAAACCTATTTGTGCGTACTTGTCCATCCGCAATCTCAGCTTTTCAATGCTTAGATCAGGCGGTTTAACCTTATAGAAAATTTTCCAAACCGGTATATGCCATTAGTCCCCTTGTTGAACCGCCAGATGTTGGTTGCTTCATGAAACTCCGGTTCAGATAGTTCTGTCTTCTGGTTTAACAGTGCCCATACCAGCGTACCTTGATCAAATGCATTTTTGAACCGGGATCTTCTACCTTGTAGATTCCATCATGGCCAAGCAAGTATATGAGTGCAATTGTGTTCCTTCTCGCGTCACAGAGGATCAACTGGACGATTTAGTCCTGATTGGTGCTTTAGGCAGCAAAGATACCATCCATTGGAGGGCTCCTGGCAAAGAATGCCCTCCCACACCTCGAGAAGGAGAGGTTGTTGTTTTCGTAGATCACTTAGCCCGGGGCTTTAAGCCGCCCGGTTCTAAATTTTACTGGGATGTTTTAGCCTATTTCCAACTCCATCCGCAAGACACTGGCCCAAACTCTGTTACAAATATGTGTCACTTCCAAGTGCTCTATGAGGTGTTCTTTCGAGAGGGGCCCACAGTGGAATTGTTCAGAGACCTTTTCCATCTAAACCGCTGTACTGAGTTTACTGATGGATCTAATACGGAGTTGGGTGGCATGGCGATTCAGAAAAGGAAATAGGTCACATACCCTCACGCCAAGCTGCACAGTCACCCCAAGGAGTGGAGATCAGACATGGTTCTACTGCAAAGACACCTCCCCTGCTGGTGAGAATCCCTTGCCTGGCTTTTGTCCGGAGCGGCTCAGCAATACACACCCTTTTCCTCAAAGATTGACTGCCCAGGGGAGAAGCAAATATGCTCCCCAGCTGTCAAAGCTCAGAACCTTTATGGCCAACGGTTTAGCAGGGGTTGATGTCGCTCGCTGTTGGATATCATGGAGCATGCTGCCCCTTAGTCAGCGCTCCGGTTTGATGTGCGAGTATACTGACAGTGTTGATGACCCATTGCGACATTCAAAACTCCAGCTCTCCGATGAAGAAATCACAGAGGCTGTGCATAAGATACTGAATGAACCGGAACACGTCTGCGCTAGAACCGGCCTGCCTCCCTTCTGTGCCACCAACAAACCGCCAGCTGTAAGACTTTGATTTTTCTCTTTGCTGAATCTGTTATTGATATGTCTGGTCATTGTTTTTTAATATCAGTGTCTGCATAATCAGGGTAATGATCCCTTTTGGAGCAAAAAATTGCCACAGGAGAAACCAGAAAAACCAGACAAACCGGAAAGAGCAACCTGGCAAAAGACTAAAGTTGTGAAGAAGACTGCCCACAGGAAAAGAACCACTGCATCTTCTAATCCGGCCGCTGATGATGATGTGGATAATCTGGACTTTGAGGTAGAACTTGACTCACTTGGTTTATTTTTCATGCGTCTTATTGATGATGATATTTGTCAGGATGATGCCGAAGCCAGCCATGCGGATGTTGCAGAGGTAATTATTCTCTCTTCCGATTTTGAAACTTTGCCTTCACAAAAAATCCGCCAGGCAAACTGGAAAGTTAAATTTTCTCATCCTCTTGCTTATTTGGATCCTAAATTTCTTATGAAGACCCAACAACACGAAGCTCATCGCACAACCCAGCACAGCAGCCAGGTAGTTACCTCCGCCGGTTTACCGAATAGTCCGGTTTGGAAACGCCATTCAGAGGTCTCTAATTTGCTTGTCAGTGCTTGTCCTAAAGCGGGCTGCTTTCGTCAACCTCTTAATCAGTCTGACTCCGATTATCAAGTTACTTCCCACTCATCTTCTGGCGAGTCCTCGGCTACTCAGCTCCCACCGCTTAAAACGGTGCTTGGGTAAGCTATACTTATTGTGATGTTTGCAGTACATCTCCTTAGAACATATGTTGTATTTGATTTTATTATTCTTCTCAGGTCCTAACCTAGGCTAAGCAAGAAAGCCCGCCTAGACAAAGCGGCCGAAGAAGATGTCGTTCTTGAAGCAGACAAGACACCCAATGCTGAAGCGGCTATTCCTGAGGATATTCCCAACGATCCACCGCAGCAAGATGATGATCTTATTGCTGAAGAGAGACCTACTGATACCTTAGGTCCTATCCATCAGCCCACAAGTTCCATCCGGATTGAAAGCTCCACCGGTCCAGCAAAACCTACTGACAAGCCAATAGCTCCAGTGCAAACCGGCGGTACCAAGGATGATGATGTTGTCATTACTGGCACTGGCCATACCGAGCCAAGCAATCATGTCGCTTTATCCAAACATTCTGCCAAGGAAGAATTTGCTGCCTTTGGCAAAGGCAAGTGGAACGCTGATCTGACGACTTACGCTGCTCTGAACGCCCAAGATATCCATTCCGGCAATCTGAACCAGCTGTATACCAGCCGTGACTACGAAGCCGGTCTGGTTAATATGATGAAAGATAAATATGAGGTAACTTCCATATGCTCCTTCCTGCTTGTATGCTTCCATTCTTGCTGACTCTCCTAACCCCCAAGGGCCGGTTTGAAATATTCTTTCAAACCGGGACTTAATAATATAAATCTTGATGCTTTGAAATTTGCTGATGTAGCCCCCAAGGGCCGGTTCAACTTAGCGTAGTTAAATCGGTACTTTAAGTAATTGAAACTGCCGCATTAGAATATATATGATCAAATAGCCATTAGCCCCCAAGTGCCAAGTTGAATACTTGTATTGATCTTGGGACTTTGTAAACATTTGAAAGATGAAGATCGAATATGCATTAGCCCCAAGTGCTAAGCGCATACCTTGTTATGTGGTTGGTACTTGAATCCTTCTACCGATTTGTTGAAACATATATCTGTACGCATGCAGGCGGAGCTGAAGACGAAAGAAAACCAAGTCATCGATCTTCAAGAAAACCTGAAAACCCAACAGGCTGAAACCTCCAAAGCAAAAGAGGAATTGGCCAGGAGGATGTTACAATAAACACCGTGTTACTCCATAAGAGGATGTTAACAACAAGGATCAAACCCGAAAAATAGTCTCCGGATTGACGTGAACTGTGTTCCATCAATTGATTGGTTAAAAAACTTTGTCGGTTTAAAAAACACAATGAAAAGCAAAAAACCCCCTTCAAAGAAAAGTGTGAAGCAAAAGCAACGACAAAACCGTTTGCCAAAAAAGGTTTATTTAAGCTGATCAAATGGCGTTACCATGGCCAAACACGACCAAGCTCCCATTAGGTGTAACTATGGTTCTAGTCAGCCAGGTCCCCAAATGAAACCGTGGCATTTATGCCGACCAAATGGCATGGTCATGGTTCGGGTTCGACCAAGCCCCCAAGTGATTCTGTGGCCTTAGGCCGATCAAGAGGCATGACTGGTTCAAACATGACCAAGTCCCCAAGTGATGTAGTGGATCTCTCCTATCAAGAGGCATGGTATTGGTTCGGACACGACCAATCCTCCAAGTGATATAACACGATGCTTTTAGCAAAGCGAACTCAAGGGGTAAACCGGAAGCCACTGTAAAACAACTCCGTGTAACCACACATGATGTAAAAGAACAGATACCCCGCTTTAGCTGAGGTTCCGGTTTATTATAGTTAATATATACATCGCTGTAATATGTACATAAGTAGAACCAATGGCTCAGGTATAATAAGGCCGAAGATGAGCTATGTTCCACGGCCTATTGGTCTCCTCCTCTGATGTACGTGAGTCCTTATGTTCTCGAATATCGATCAGATAGTATGACCCATTGTGCAGATTCTTGCTGACCATGAAAGGCCCCTCCCAAGGTGGGGATAACTTATGCATACCAGTCTGATCTTGGATGAGCCGAAGCACCAAATCTCCCTCCTGAAATGTTCTAGTTCTGACCCGGCGACTGTGATAACGACGAAGATCCTGCTGGTAAATCGCCGATCGGGCGGCTGCGATGTCACGCTCTTCATCCAACCGGTCCAAAGCATCTTGCCGTGCTGTCTCGTTGTCTGCTTCAATATAAGCCGTTACACGAGGTGAATCATGACTGATATCACCGGGGAGAACCGCCTCCGCTCCATAAACCATGAAGAACAGTGTATACCCAGTTGATCTATTGGGCGTTGTATTGATGCTCCATAGCACAGATGGTAATTCTTCTACCCAACAACCCGGCGTTCTCTGCAAAGGAACCATGAGCCGGGGCTTGATGCCTCTCAGGATCTCTTGATTAGCTCTTTCTGCTTGACCATTGGACTGTGGATGTGCCACTGATGAAACGTCGAGCCGGATGTGCTCCCGTTCGCAGAACTCCTTCATAGCACCTTTGGACAAATTGGTACCATTATCTGTGATAATACTGTGCAGAAAGCCAAACCGGAAAATCACCTTTTTGATGAACTAAACCGCCGTGGCCGCATCACACTTGCTAACAGGTTCTGCCTCCACCCACTTTGTAAACTTGTCTACCGCCACCAGGAGGTGGGTCTTCTTATCTTTGGACCTTTTGAAAGGCCCAACCATATCCAGCCCCCAAGTCGCAAACGGCCAAGTAATTGGAATCATTCTCAATTCTTGAGCCGGTACATGAGCACGCTTTGAAAACCTTTGGCAACCATCACATCGTCTGACGAGATCCTCCGCATCAGCATGAGCAGTTAACCAATAAAAACCATGGCGAAACGCTTTAGCCACCAGAGACTTTGAACCGGCGTGGTGACCACAATCTCCTTCGTGGATCTCACACAAAATTTCACGGCCTTCTTCAGGAGACACGCAGCGTTGAAAAGCTCCTGATATACTGCAATGATGCAACTCACCGTTGATGATAGCCATGGACTTGGATCGCCGGATTATTTGCCGGGCTAGAATCTCATCCTATGGCAACTCACCCTGGTTCTTGTATGCCAGGTAAGGAAGCGTCCAATCTGGAATAACATGAAGAGCCACCACCAATTGAGCCTCCGGATCAGGAATAGCCAAATCCTCTTCACTAGGGATCTTGACCGACGGGTTGTGCAGCACATCCAGAAAAACATTGGGTGGGACCGGTTTGCGCTGAGAGCCCAGCCGGCTTAAAGCGTCTGCCGCTTCATTTTTCCGCCGATCCACATGGTCCACCTGATAGCCTTTGAAATAACCCACGATAGTATCCACCTCACGACGATATGCTGCCATGAGTGGGTCCTTGGAGTCCCAAGTGCCAGACACTTGCTGAGCCACAAGGTCTGAGTCACCGAAGCACTTAACTCGACTTAGATTCATCTCCTTAGCCATCCGGAGACCATGGAGCAAGGCTTCATACTCAGCTGCATTGTTAGTACAAGGGAACATTAAACGGAGAACATAACAAAACTTATCACCTCGTGGGGAAGGTAACACAACTCCAGCCCCCGAGCCTTCCAACTGCCTGGATCCATCAAAATGGATGGTCCAATACGTATGATCTGGCTTTTCTTCAGGTGCTTGGATTTCCGTCCAATCATTAATGAAATCAACAAGTGCTTGAGACTTAACCGCTGTCCGAGGCACATATTTCAAACCGTACGGCCCCAGCTCTATGGCCCACTTTGCAATCTGGCCAGTTGCTTCCCGGTTCTGGATGATATCTCCCAAAGGAGCAGAACTGACCACCGTAATTGAGTGCCCTTAGAAATATTGTTTAAGCTTCCGGCTTGCCATAAAAACTCCATACACTAGCTTCTGCCAATGCGGATACCTTTGCTTGGACTCAATGAGCACCTCGCTGATATAATAGATCGGACGTTGAACTGGATGCTCCTTACCTGCCTCCTTTCGCTCCACCACAATAGCTACGCTGACCGCCCGAACATTAGCAGCAACATATAGCAGTAATGGCTCCTTGTCAATGGGAGCGGCGAGCACAGGCGGATTGGCCAATTGCCGCTTTAAGTCCTCAAATGCTTCATCAGCAGCAGAACTCCAGACAAACTGATCCGTCTTTTTCAACATCTGATACAAAGGGATTGCCTTCTCACCCAGGCGACGGATAAACTGGCTTAGCGCAGCAATCCGGCCTGCCAGGCGTTGAACATCGTTGATACACTTCGGTTTAGCTAGGGAGGTGGTAGCCGTGATCTTCTCCGGATTAGCCTCAATTCCCCTGTTGGACACTAGAAAACCCAATAGCTTGCCCGCTGGTACACCAAAGACACACTTGTACGGATTAAGCATCATCTTGTATGTTCTTAGGTTATCAAAGGTTTCCTTCAAATCATCAATCAGAGTCTCCTTCTCCCTGGATTTAACCACGATATCATCCACGTAAGCATGTACATTACGGCCAATCTGCTTGTGAAGACAATTTTGTACACATCGTTGGTAAGTTGCCTGGGCACTCTTGAGCCCGAAGGGCATAGACACATAGCAGAAGGCTCCAAAGGGAGTTATAAATGATGTCTTCTCCTGGTCCTTAACTGCCATTTTGATCTGATGATAGCCACAATACGCATCCAAAAAACTTAAACGCTCACAACCCGCCGTAGCATCAATAATTTTATCAATACGGGGTAGGGCAAAAGGATCTGCTGGACAAGCTTTATTAAGATCTGTGTAATCCACACACATGCGCCAGGTGCCGTTTTTCTTGAGGACCAGCACCAGATTGGCAAGCCACTCAGGGTGAAAAACTTCAACAATAAAGCCAGCTGCTAAGAGCCTGGCTACCTCTTCTCCAATCGCCTTGCGTCTTTCTTCATTAAACCGGCGGAGGAACTGTTTCACCGGTTTATATTTGGGATCCACATTAAGTGTGTGCTCAGCGAGTTGCCTCGGTACACCTGGCATGTCGGAGGGCTTCCATGCAAAAATGTCCCGATTCTCACGGACGAACTCGATGAGCGCGCTTTCCTATTTCGGATCCAAGTTGGCACTAATGCTGAACTGCTTGGACGAATCGCCAGGTACGAAGTCAACAAGCTTAGTTTCTGCTGCCGATTTGAACTTCAGGGCCGGATCATGCTCCATAGTTGGCTTCTTCAACGGAGTCATGTCCGCCGGATCAACATTGTCTTTATAGTACTTCAACTCTTCGGTGGCACAAACCGACTCTGCATAAGCCGCATCTCCTTCCTCGCATTCCAAAGTGATTTTGCGACTTCCGTGAACCGTTATTGTCCCCTTGTGACCCGGCATCTTGAGCTGCAAATACACATAACAGGGCCGAGCCATAAACTTGGCGTAGGCCGGTCGCCCAAATAGGGCATGATATGGACTTTGGATTTTCACCACTTCAAACGTCAATGTCTCCGACCTGGAATCATGATCATCCCCAAAGGCCACTTCCAGAGCTATCTTACCAACGGGATATGCTAATCTGCCAGGCACTACACCATGGAATACTCTATTAGACGGTTTGAGATTCTTATCTGTTAGTCCCATACGACGGAAGGTCTCATAGTACAGGATGTTAATGTTGCTCCCTACATCCATGAGCACCTTGGTGAACTTATAACCTCCCACCTGAGGCGCCAACACCAGAGCAAACTGACCCGGATTATCGACCTGGGGTGGGTGATCCTCTCTGCTCCATATGATTGGCTGTTCAGACCAACGTAGATAACGGGGTATGGCCGGTTCAATAGAGTTGACTGCCCGCCTCTGAACCTTCCGGTCTCGCTTGTCCAAGCTAGTGGTGAAGACATGGTACTACCCACTACTCAACTGCTTTGGGTTGCTCTGGTAACCTGACTGTTGCTCTGTTGGTTGTAACCACCCTGGTTGTTCTGACTATTTTGACCATTATGTCCGCCCGGATTACAATTAAATCCTGAATCGGAACTTCCGCCACCGTAACCCGGCCCGGATCCTGAGCCACCGCCAGATTCGTGATCATACCGGAAATTATTAGAATTCTTGAACTCCTGCATAATAAAGAAATCCTTCCAAAGGTGGTTTGCTGGCACCTCCTTCGTCCCATGTCTTGGACAGGGCTGGCTTAGCAGATAGTTTAGGCCGTTTGGGTTAGGGTTGGATGCTCCATTACAATTTTTCGGCCTACCCTTGCATCGCTGGCCATTGTCCTGTGCGTTGGTATTAGCCACAAAGTCCATGTTACCATATGCTTTACACTTGCCTCCTCCGCCATTGCCTACCCAGTGATGCTGCTGATCTTTGGAGCTGCTGTTCTTCTTCCCTTTCCCTGTCTTGTCATCATCAGATTCGGGATCCTTGGTACTATTAGAATCAGCATATTTCACCAAAGCGGCCATGAGGGTCCCCATGTCGGTGCAATGACGTTTCATCCGTCCCAATTTCAACTTCAGGGGCCCAAACCGGCAGTTGCCTTCTAGGGTTAATACTGTGGTGTCAGCGTTGATGCGGTCTGAGGAGTGCAACACTTGTGAAACCCGGCGCACCCAATGAGTCGTTGATTCTCCTTCCTCCTGGACGCATGAAGCTAAGTCCACTATCGACATAGGCTGTTTACAGGTATCCTTGAAATTGCTGATAAGCCGGGCTCATAATTGGGCCCATGAACTGATAGAATTAGCTGGCAAGCTTTTTAACCAAGTACGGGCCGTTCCTTCAGGCATCATGGTGAAGTATTTCACACACGCCATGTCATCCACATCAAGCATCTCCATGGCCATCTCATAGCTCTCCACCCATGTCTCTGGAGGTTGATCCGCCGTGTAATTTGGTACCTTGCGCGGGCCTTTGAAATCCTTGGGCAGGCGCATGTTGCGTAAAGCGGGGATAAGGCAAGGCACCCCCAAAGAACTAGAAGTAACACCAGGTTCGATCGAGATGGTTGGACGAACCGGCGTGAGCTGCCGAGCCTGATGCTGTACGGCTAACTCGGCCTCCCTGCGTGCTCGGGCCCAGTTAACCACTTCCTGAGCGTCGTCAGCACCACCCGTCGGGTTGTTGCCATGGGGTGCTCCATGTTGGTCATTACTCGACATTGCTGGTTCATCCATATGTCTGCTATAGCTCCGGCTTGGACGGGGGGTCGAGTGGATGCGATCGTGCCTGTATGAGTACGCTTCCTGTTGGGCCAAAGCTGTCCTCAGAAGTTCCTTGACCCGTCACGTCTCTACTGCCTGCGGCGAGTCACCTTCAATTGGAATGGCCTCCAGCCGTGCAGCAGAGGCAACAAGATTGTCCATTGGGTTGGAGTAGTGACCCGGAGGTGTTAAAGCATCCTGAGGTATAACGGTGTTTTGACGAGGCGGGTCCATCTGACGAGGCTGAACCGGTGCACCGGTCCCAAGGGCTTCTGCCCGGTTCCCCTAAAGCGGATTGCCGGCTCTTGGTCCTGGAGTGTTGAAAAGGTCTCTGGCCTCGAAAACTGGAGGTAAGCGGGATCGGTGCTTCCTCCTCATGACTTCATGCGACGCGCTCTGGTCCAACATAAGCCTGTAGGCCTGTGCGTCTAAAGCGGCCCGCTCTGCGGCCATCCTGGTGTCCTCAGCCGCCAGATCCGCCTTGGCCTGGGTGATTTGTTCCTTTACCTTTGCAATCTCCGTGTTGTGAACGTCCTGATCTGGCGGATTAACTTCCGCCATAAGCACAGCCAACGCATCAAATAGTTCTGATAGAACTTGAGCCAGCGGGCGCACAGGGCCTCCTGCCCCAGCAGCCGTCGCCGCTGCTGAACCGGAGATCGTTGCCGCAGCTGTCGAAGAATGAAGCGCCGCTTGTGTTCCAGCCATGAATATTCCAACCCGGTTGGGCAGATCAGAGGGGTCCGGAATACTATCGCCATCGGAACAGCTCCCAATCCGGCCATCTTGTAGCTGATAAAGAGATTCGGTTTCTCCGGTCGAAGATTCGTCACCGGAACAAATGACAGTCGCCTCGCGAAATTCCGATCCGTCCTCATAACTTCCTCCATGGATGACTCCCACGAAGGCACGCTTCATGCCGGTTTAACCCGGGTGGATTGCCCACGCTGAGCCGTCTCGACAAAGTCGGTGCAGATGTCCGGCTCAGGACCTGTATCACTGATCTTTCCAATGAAAACGTGAATGCTACCAAAGGGGACCCGGCACCCGTACTCAATTGAGCCGGACTCGGGGCCCCAGCCTGCGTCATCGATGTAGAGCTTGCCGCGACGACTCTTAGTCATCCGGCCTACAGCGTAGCCCTCGAGTCCTTCAAAGCGGCCCTCCAAGAACCGGAAACCATCGTGCGATAGCCCCACGGTGGGCGCCAACTATCGTGGTTTTGTCACGGCAGATGTCCTAGAGAAAGGACTTAGTCGTGAAGCCATCGCGATGGGTTAGCTTGAAGGGGTTAAAGCGGACACAAGGACGCAAGAGAGTTTATACTAGTTCGGCCCCTTCGATGAAGGTAAAAGCCTACGTCTAGTTGTGATGGAATTGATGGGGTTTCGATGACTAGGGAGCAAACAAGCTTTGCCTATGTCTCGAGTTGTTGTCTGTTGTCCTTGAACCGCCGCCGGGTCGTCCCCTTATATACACGGGTGACTCTCGTCGGCTTACGGAGTCCCAATACCGGCTCATAGATGTGTCCGGTTTGGTCTCTTCTTATTCCTAACGTACAATACAGGTTAACTACTAACGCCGGTTTACGGCTGCAGGCCTTGAGCCGACCATGGGCCTTGAGTCCTCCTCTGTCTTCTTGGGCTTTAACTTACTTAACTACTGACGAAGTTAACCCGGCCAAGATAGGCCGGTTTACGCCCAGTAGTAATATCCCCAACACCATTCAAAATATGTAATGCCTATGATTGTGGAACAGGCAGGGTTTGTCATTATTTTGTCATCTGATAGTCCAGTGGCTCAAGGTGAAAACAAATGATTAGAGAACCATTCGATGTATTGTGCATGATGAAGTATTATGGAGGACACGAACCATCTGAACATTTTGTGTAGTTCCACTAAAATCAAGCCGAGCATCCCATTGGATTTCGTATTTATATGCTGCAAGAAAAGAAAGACACATCAGCACACACACGAATATTGGCCCTAGTGTCAACCCACCAATCGGTGCACTAACAAACTGAAAGTACGGTAAACAGATTACCATACCCAGATGCCCCATCATTGTTGCTTAGAATGACATTGACAGACTTGGAGTCCTGTCCTGGCTTCTTGTAATTGTTTGGGCACTTTTTGCCCAGTGCACTCCACGTGTTGTAGATTTGCCTATGCTCTCTGTAGACTAGTCAAGTCACCAGCGTCTAATAACACTCTATAAAGCTTCTCGATCATTCCTTTTGTAATGTAGCGCAAACAGTGACTGCTTATTTCTGCAGAGTGGTAAGACCAACTGGACCCACTAATGCAGTAGTTTGCCTTAGACACATGGCTCCTTTGTGCAGTTCAACTAAAATAAAAGTCGGAATAAAACCGAGCTTCAGTTTTGATATCCTTGTAAGCAACAATAGGTATAAGGGAAACAGTTACTGAGAAATAATGGTTGATGACTTGTACTCCTGGAAGAAAAACATCCACCGATCTACCTTATCTTAATAGGAAACAAAGCGGGACAGTAGAAATTCTCAATCAGTGTGATTCATTCATATTAACTGAGACATTATCTTAAAAATGCCTTGTTTCAACATGTATAAAGAATGACGAAGAAGAAAAGTACCATTCCTAAAACAATGTGTCATGGAATTGTCACGGCAGATGTCCTAGCAGAAGGACTTAGTCGTGGAGCCATCGCAACTAGGTTAGCTTGAAGGGGTTAAACGGGACAAAGGACACGCGAGTTTATACCGGTTCGGCCCCTTACTATGAAGGTGAAAGCCTACTGTAGTTGAGGTGGTATTGCTTGGGTTTCGATTACAAGGGAGCGAATACGCTTAACCTAGCTTTTGACCTCTCTTGTTTCTTGTCCCTAAACCGCCGTCAGGTCATCCCTTTATATACACAGGTTGATGCCCAACAGCTCATGGAGTCCCGGCCGGCTTATACAACGTATTCAGCTCGGTGACCAACTATTCATGCCTTACAATACAAGTCACATATATGGTGGTTCATATCCATGGGCCTTAAGTCACCGTTGGGCTTCGGGCCCTTAGTAAATCTACTTCATGAACCGCCATCTTCAACATCTTCACGGGCTTTGTCTTGATGAACCGTCGTTGGTATAACCCGGCCCCTCTTGGGCGGGTCATACCCAATAGTTATATCCCCAACATTAGGCCCCAGATTGATTTGAACTTGTTCATGTCAATCTTCAACACTTAGAAAAATCCTTCTTCATTTATTCTTGTGAGATCATGTAACCCGATGTGATGTCATCTTCTAAGATCGTGGTAACCCGCCGTGATGTCACCTGTCATTAATATTACATGATCAAATCTTAATATATCCTCTCTTTTAATGAACCTCCGAAAATCAAGGCGTCCGCGCCGTCACATATCCATTTTTTAACCTCCTCGATTCCCGAGCACGTCACTTATCCTTTCGTCTTATAAATAGGGCCAGGGGTCCCTTTCACTTTCCCCCTTGCCTCTTCATCTGTCTTCCACCTTGCGTTGTCACAGCACCCGAGCTCCGCTGCCGCCATCGACCTTCACCTCTGTCTCAACCACAGCCGCTGTATCGACCTGATCTGACCAGAATTCGTCCGCGCGCCTCCTTTGTTCAACAACTCCGGTGAGTCCTCCTTCTTTCCTTTCCCATAGATCCCATTAGGGTTTCCATTAGTTCATTGAAGTTCATCTTTGTTCTTCACTATAGCACTTATTTTTTATTTGAACTTGGTACCTCTCCTGTGCGGTGGTAGCTGTAATGCTTATTTTCACTATTAGTTCATCTCCTTTTGCATAAAAAATCCGATCTGTACATATGAACTGCTTTGGTACTACAACTTCGGTCTAGATTTATTTTCCATTATCTTATGCGCCGTAGATCCAAAATTATGATATCAATCTATGAAACCTATTTTTCCAACTTTAGTAATTTTCCCTTTCTTAGATATGTAAATCAACAATTGTGAGGGCGGCTGAACACAGAAATAGTAACCCGCCAGGTACCATTAGGCCCCTCTTAAGTCGCCTATAGCTCCTCTTTAAATGTCAATCTCCGGATTAGTACCTATGCCCCGTGACGTAAGCCATGACAACCAAGGCCTGGCGGCCACCAGGCGGGCACCAATGCGTGCGGTGCCCTTGTTTCCTCTTTGGTGCTAAAGAGGCAACCTCGAGCGTGGAGTCCCGAGGCATCAAGCAAAGGTTTCCATATCAGTGCAACAAGACCAAGACCAGCAGGACGGCAGGACGGAGGTCGCCGTGGAGCCCAACACGGCGTCACCACCAGAGCCTTTGGCAGGCGAAGACTACTTTTGTGAGGATAACTTGTACTAGCTGTGCCCCTTCAAACTTGGCCGTTGTGGGATCCCTTCCCGCTCAATATTTGGGAAGAGGACCAGGGCCTCTATAAATAGGACTAGCCACCACCTTAGCAAAGGGTGAGGATCATTCAGACCACCATACTACACACAAGTTCGCCAAGCACAAGAACACCTCTCCTTTGGAGGCCGTTCTTCCCCTTGTAACCGTTCATCTCCAGCCCATGAGGCAATCCACCACACCACACTAGAGTAGGGTATTATACCGTAACGGTGGCCCGAACCAGTATAAATCTTGTGTCCCTTTGTTCTGCGAGTTCGACGTGCTAAAACTTGAGATTTTGATGAGGCCAAGAGCTAGAGGGGGAGAGATCTTCGTGCGCAACCCAGTGTTCGAACCTCAAGTGTTTGCCGGAACCCGAAATCCGACTACAAGGGCACCATTACAGTGCATGGGAGTCGCAAAATAGCCTTTGAGTGTGAAGAGGGCGATGTTGCTTATGCTGAGTCTGTCTGCACCATAGAGGTGCTGAAATTTTATAAAGATAATGTTGACCCAGTAGATATGACGTCCTTAAAGAAAGCAACCAAAGAACATGGCCCTTTGTTAAAGTTTTAGTCAGTAGATGACACTAAGCTAGTTGACTTTGTTCCTAGCAACTCATCCAAGCAGTTCAGCATCAGTGCTAATCTGGATCCAAAATAGGAAAGCGCGCTCATCGAGTTCATTCGTGAGAACCGATACATCTTTGCATGGAAGCCTTTAGATATGCCAGGTGTCCCGAGGGAACTCACTGAGCACACTCTCAACATCGATCTGAAGTTTAAACCGGTCAAGCAATTCCTTCGCCATTTCAATGAACAGTGGCGTAAGGCTATTGGTGAGGAGGTAGCCCGGCTCTTGGCGGCTGGGTTCATTGTCAAAGACTTTCATCTTGTGTGGTTGGCTAACCCGGTGCTGGTGCTTAAGAAAAACGGCACCTGGCGCATGTGTGTGGATTATACGGACTTAAACAAGGCTTGTCCGGCTGATCCCTTTGATCTCCCCCCATATTGATCAGATTATTGGTGCTACGGCGGGTTGTGAGCCTTTGAGTTTTTTGGATGCTTATTCTAGTTATCGTCAGATCAAGATGGCAGTTAAGGACCACGAGAAGACAGCCTTTATTACTCCCTTTGGAGCCTTCTGTTACGTATCGATGCCTTTTGGGCTCAAGAGTGCCCAAGAGACTTCCCAGAAGTGTGTTCAAAATTGCCTCCATGATCAAATTGGGCGCAATGTTCATGCTTGTGTGGATGATATTGTGGTGAAGTCCAGGAAGAAAGTGACCCTGATAGATGATTTAAAAGAGACCTTTGACAATCTCCAGGTCTATAAGATGATGCTTAACCCGACCAAGTGTGTCGTTGGTGTGCCAGTGGGCAAGCTTTTTTGGTTTTCTGGTTTCAGAGAGGGTTATTGAAGCTAACCCAGAGAAGATCAAGTCTATCACCTCCCTAGCTAAGCCGGCATATATCAATGATGTTCAGCGTTTGGCGGGTCGTATTGCAGCTTTCAGCTGGTTAGGTGAGAAGGCCATCCCTCTTTATCAGATGATGAAGAAGACAAATCATTTTGTTTGGACTGATGCTGTTGATCAGGCATTTGAGGCCTTGAAGAAACAGTTGGCTGAGCCGCCGGTTCTTGCTGCTCCCATTGATAAGGAGCCTTTATTGTTATATGTGGCTGCCAATAGCCGAGCTGTCAGTATAGACATTGTGGTGGAAAGTAAAGAGTCAGGTAAGGAGCATCCGGTTCAGCAGACGGTTTACTAGATCAGTGAGGTGCTTATTGAGTCCAAGAAGAGGTATCCACATTGGCAGAATATTGTATATGGGGTGTTCATGGCTAGCCGGAAGCTCAAGCAGTATTTTCTGGGTCATCCCATCACTGTGGTTAGTTCTGCTCCACTAGGGGATATTATTCAAAACCAAGAAGCCACAGGTCGAGTAGCCAAGTGGGCCATTGAGCTTGGACCCCATGGTTTGAAGTATATGCCTCGCACAACCACCAAGTCTCAAGCACTTGTAGATTTTATCAATGATTGGACAGAGTTGCAGATGCCTGAGGAGAAGCCGGATAGCACATATTGGAATATTCAGATTGATGGATCTAGCTAGTTGGAAGGCTCGGGAGCTGGTGTTTTCTTGACTTCCCCATGAGGTGACAAATTTTTTTATGGCGGCTTATTCTCCGGTTGATGTTCCCTTGTACTAACAATGCAGCTGAGTATGAGGCCTTGCTCCATGGTCTTCGAATGGCTAAGGAGATGAACTTAAGCCGGGTGAGGTGTTTTGCTGAGTCAGACCTGGTGGCCCAATAAGTTTCTGGTACATGCGATTCCAAGGATCCACTCATGGCGGCTTATCACCGAGAGGTTGATGCTATCACTGGCCATTTCAAAGGTTATCAAGTGGAACATGTTGATCACAAAAAAAAGAGGTGGCTGATGCTTTGAGCCAGTTAAGGTCCCAGCGTATGCCGGTGCCCCCAAACATTTTCCTGGATATTCTGCATAACCCTTCAGTCAAATTACCTACAGAGGAGGATTTAGCTATTCCTGACCCGGAAGCACAACTGGTGGCGGCTCTTCATGTTATTCCTGATTGATAGTTCCATACTTGGCTTATATGACCCGGGGCGAGTTACCTGAGGATGAAACTTTGGCCAGGCAGATAACTCGGCGGTCTATGTCAATGACTATTGTCAATGGAGAATTGCATCCTCGCAGTGTCACAGGGGCATTTCAACATTGTGTTTCTCCTGAAGAAGGTTGTGAGATTCTGCAACAGATTCATGAAGGAGATTGTGGTCATCATATCGGTTCTAAGTATCTCGTGGCCAAGGCTTTCCATCATGGGTTTTATTGGCTGACGTCTCATGCTGATGCTAAGGATTTAGTCAGTAAATGTGATGGTTTTCAGAAATTTGCACGACGAGCTCATGTGTCGGCTCAAGAATTGAGGATGATTCTAATTGCTTGGTCGTTCGTAGTCTGGGGGCTTGATATGGTTGGGCCTTTCAAAAGGTCCAAGGACAAAAAACCACCTCCTGGTGGCGGTTGACAAATTTACAAAGTGGGTCGAAGTAGAGCCGGTTAGCAAGTGTGATCCAGCGGCGGCGGCTCAATTCATCAAAAAGGTGATCTTTCGGTTTGGTTTTCCCCATAGCATCATAACTGTTAATGGCACTAATCTGTCCAAGAGTGATATGAAAGAGTTTTGTCAATGAGAACATATTCGAATTGACGTATCATCAGTCGCTCACCCCTAGTCCAATGTTCAAGCTGAAAGAGCCACTCAAGAGATTCTGCGAGGAATCAAGCCCCGGCTGATGGTCCCTCTGAAAGGACGCCGAGTTGTTGGGTGGAGGAGTTACCCTCAGTGTTATGGAGTATCAATACTACCCCCAACAGATCTATGGGTTACACACCTTTCTTCATGGTTTACGGAGCAGAGGCGGTTCTCCCTAGTGACATCCCTCACGATTCTCCCCGTGTGGTGGCTTATGTGGAAGCTGATAATGAAAAAGCACGTCAGGACGCACTTGACCCGTTGGATGAGGAGCGTGACCTTGCGGCGGCTCGTCGGCGATTTACTAGCAAGATATGCGCCGTTATCACAACCGCCGATTTAAAACCAGAACCTTTCAAGAAGGAGACTTGGTGCTCTGGCTTATCTAGGATCATACGGATATGCATAAACTATCCCCACCTTGGGAAGGGCCCTTTGTAGTCAGCAAGAATCTGAACAATGGGTCATACTATGTTTTTGATGTTCGAGACCACAAGGACTCACGCACATTGGAGGAGGAGACCCGTTGGCCGTGGAATATCGCTCATCTTTGGCCTTACTATACTTGAGCCACTGTATCTTGTGATGTACATATTTTGATGATGTATATATTATAATGAGAATTATAAAGCCAATAGTGTACGAGGTTATCTTTAACTTTTAGTCGGATTTGGTCGTGTAGTTTTCTTGGTTGTCTGAGTCTTGCAGCAACTCTGCAGGCTGTATACTATCTGAGGTGATGATGACTCCAAAAGAGGAGTTGACCATTTCGACGATACACACAACTTCCGTGTAGAACACTTTTCCATCCGAGGTAATCTGAATAAACTTTCAAACCCATCTTCAACTTCTGGTCGGATTGACTCTCACAATCTCCACCCCGGCAAGCTTTCCACACCAGCAAGGTTTCTACCCGGCAAGCTTTACACCGGCAGGGTTTCACCCCGGCAAGGTTTCTATCCCGGTAAGCTCACACCGGTAAGCTTCCACGCCGGCAAGGTTTCTATCCCTGCAAGCTTACACCGGCAAGCTTTATTCAGTCGGCGACTTATTAGACACCACCTAGATGGGTGTCTGGTCCCTCGCGTCACTTTTTCACTCAGGACCGGTCCGCGAAGTGTTGCCTCTAACTTCTGCATACGTACTCGGATCGAGACAATTTTTATATCAAAATCAATCATTTCAACATGACGAAGACGTATCGTGTAGATCATTTTTCCATATGAGGACGTCTCGGGGGCGGAATCAGCCGAGTAGTGCTCTGACTATGAAAACACGGTACTTTGAACACAACTTCAGCCTTAGAGATGAGATCGGATGGCTGTGGCCCAAATATTAAACTTTCTCCTTTTGAAGATACATAACTCTCTCACTTTGAGAACCTTTTCATTTGAGGCCATCTTAATTGTGTTCTTGACCATGCCAAAATCTGGTGTCAACACATGCCCCCCTGTTTTTCGACAAAGCTTGTGTGCCGAAAATAACTTGTACCTTGTTTGTTCTAAGGATGATGTCAACACTCCATCGGCCATTTATTTTTCTCAGGGTGATAATTATGTATCAGCCATGTTTGTGATAAGGGTGATAATCATATATCGGCTATTGCCTACTTAGGCTTCTTTCCACACACTCTGTGGTATTTCTTCAAGTATTTTCCATTGAGAGCTCGAGGTAACAATGCCCCTTGTATGGATTTCACCAAATATGAATTTTCGGGAACTACTCTTGCGATCCTAAAAGGACCTTCCCAACATGGAGACCACTTCCCGAATTTTCTATCTTTTGAACCAGTCGGTAGAATCACGTTCCAGACGAGATCGCTAACTTGAAAATTCTTTAACTTGACTTTCTTATTGTAATCTCTTGCCACCCTCAACTTGTCTCTCTCTATTGCTTCCAAAGCAGCCAAACGTTTATCGGCAACCTCATCAATATTGTCCATCATCAAGTTATAAAAAGTCTATTGCCGATAAATCATTTTGTTTGGCTATTCTCAAGGCATTTAAATTTACTTCCATTGGTAAAACAGCTTCTTGACCATATACTAGCTCATATGGAGTCACCTTCGTAGCACCATGCCTTGAGATTCTATGAGCCCACAAAGCTTCAGACAACAACTCATGCCATCTCCTTGGATTATCATCAATCTTCTTCCTGATGAGCTTGGTTCAAATTTTATTGCTAGACTCAGCTTGTCCATTAGCTTGGGCATAATATGGAGAGGAATTGAGCAACTTTACGTTATAAATTCGGCAAACTCTCTGACTTGGTGTGACATGAAAGATGAACCTTGATCTGTAGTTAACGTTTGAGGAATACCGAACCTATGAATAATGTGCTCCATTATGAATTGAATTACCTCTGTATGTGCCATGTTCTTCAGAGGTACTGCTTCAGACCATTTAGTGAAATAATCGGTTGCAACCAATACGAACCGATGCCCCTTCAAGGAAGAAGGATGAATTTTCCCAATAAAGTCTAAACCCCATCCTCTGAAAGGACATGGCTTGATAATAGGATCTAACATGGCAGTAGGAGACAACTAAATATCACCAAAATTTTTACAAGCTTCACACCCTTTATAATATCTGAAGCCATCATTAATCATAATCAGCCAATAAAACCCAGCACGTCGTAGTAACCATTTCATCTTGGGAGCCTACTGGTGAGTACCACAAATACCTTCATGGACCTCTCCCATAGCAATTCTTGCTTGGTCCTCATCCAAGCACTTTAAAAGCACATCATCAACAGTTCGGCGATAGAGACCATCATCTCTCATTATGTATTTGAAAGCCATACGCCGAACAGCCCCGTCCACCCTTCTACTAGGATCACACAAATAATCAATTATGGGTTTCCTCCAGTCTTGATTTTCTCCTACATCGAATATTTCATTCGTGGCCAAAATGGTGGGCTTCGATTCGGCCTCCCCTATGTTGGCAAGACTAGACATCAGCTTTTCAGAAATATGAAACAAGCCATGATAAACATGATAGCCGGATGCTTGTTGTGCCAACTCATTTTCTTTCCAATTGTCATGTCTAGATATATGAGCAATGCTCAAATAATCCAAAGTAGAAATTATATCTAGACATTTATCAAGTTAAACATTAAGTGATTCGTCAAGACATTGAAAGACTTTAGATACTTGTCGTACTACTAATAACGAATCACCAAAAGCCTCAATATGTGTAGCACCTATGGCAAGCAACATCTCTAAACCGAATAACAATGCTTCATATTCGTCTTGATTATTTGTGCAAAAATATTCTAAGCGGCATGAGGCTTCAAAAAGAGCACCACGAGGAGATATATAAACAATACCAACACCTTGGCCATTGCTACAAACTGAACCATCAATATATAATCTCCAAGGTATTAATGAAACAAGGTTTATATCAGCATCATGCTTTTTATTAATCCGATGCTCAACAATAAAATTAACAAAGATTTGGCCTTTCATGGATTTTAGAGATTCATAAGCCAAATCATATTCAATTAAAGCATAAGCCCACTTGCCAATTCTACCACTAAGAATTGGCCTATGTAACATGTATTTAATGACATCGGCTTTACAAGCTACTATGCATTCACTTGGCACTAAATAATGTCTCAATTTTGTGCAAGCATAATATAAGCATAGGCATAGTTTCTCAATAAATGTATACCTTGTCTTGATGTCAAATAAACGCCTGCTCAAATATGTAATAGCATGCTCTTCTCCTTCGGTTTCTTAAGTCAAAATAGCACCAATAACACCTTCTTCTGCTGCAATGTAAAGCTTCAAGGGTTCCCTATGCTTGGGCGCTTTCATCACCGGAGGAGTGCACAAATAGTTCTTGATCATATCAAACGCCTCTTGTTGTTTTGCCCCCAAGTGAAATCAACATCATTCTTTAAACGAATGATACTACTAAATGCATCAACTTTCCCTAACATATTAGCTAGGAACCTTCTCAAATAATTGACCTTGCCAAGGAACTTTTGCATATCTCTCTTGCATGTTGGAGCCTCCATTTTCTGTATGGCCTCTATCTTTTTGGAATCAATTTCTATGCCATCTTCATGAATAATGAAGCCCAAAAACCTACCAGCTGATATGCCGAATGCACACTTCAAAGGATTCATCTTCAGTCCATACTTTTTCATTCTTTCAAAAGCTAAACGGAAATCAGCTAGATGAGATTCGAAAGCATCCGATTTGACAACAATATCGTCAATATAAACCTCAAGTATAACACCAAGTAAATCATGAAAAATCAAATTCATAGCCCTTGGATATGTGGCACCGGAAATTTTTAATCCAAAGGTCATCACTATCCACTCAAATAAACCAAGGAAACCGGGACATCGAAAAGCCGTTTTGGACAGGTCCTCTTCGGCCATAAAAATCTGGTTATACCCTGCGTTACCATCAAGAAAACTAATGATCTTATGTCTAGAAGCATCATTAATAAGCATATCGGCTATTGGCATGTGATACTCATCTTTAGGTGTAGCTCTATTCAAATCTCTGAAATCAATGCACACCCTCAACTTGTCGGGGGGCCTTTCTTCTCTACCGGTACAATGTTAGAAATCCGCTCGGCATACATGCAAGGTCTAATAAAATTAGCTCTAAGCAAACGACTGATCTCTTCCTTGATCCGTTCATATGTTTTTGCATTAAATTTTCTGGCTGATTACTTGAACGGTCTAAAACCTGCCTTTTTAGGTAAATGATGCTCCACTAACTCTCGGCTTAAACCTGGCATCTCATGATATTCCAATGCAAAGCAACAAACGTATTCTTTCAATAGCTCGATCAACTTAGCTTTATGATTGGCTCTTAAATTTTCGTTTACAAATGTCGGCCTAGGAATTGAACCATCTCCTATATCTATTTGTTCTAATGGATCGACCGATGTAAAACCTTGTCCTAATTTATCCATATCATCTAAATCTTCTATGGACTCATACATATCGTTCCCATTGGACCGATATTCTACAAGACGCTTTTGTAACCACCCTCAGTTAGGATCCATTTAAATACATCATACCTTGGAGCCGATTATCGCCAACCAGCTTTATAGAAACGAGCACGAAACCACTTCTTGTGGCGCTAAGAAAATCAAACTCTGATAAGTCGCGCCCCGTCAAGCAAGTAGCATTGGGATGTTGCCAATCCACCGACGCATTAGCCAAAGCAACGCAGGCCAAGTTATCCGCATGAATGACTTCCACTTCATCATGAACCCACTGGATCAAAAACTGGTGCATGGTGGATGGCACGCACTGGTTTGCATGAACCCAATCACAGCCTAGTATGACATTGTACTTACCTTGTACCTCAGCGACAAAGAATGAAGTAGCCAAAGTTTTGCTTCAGACTGTAAGCTCCACATACATCACACCTTTGGCTTAAGTTTTCTCTTTGCCTTCAAATCCATTGAGCACCATATTCATCTTTATCAACTCTTCATTGGGAAACCCAATTTCTTGAAGACCGAATAAGGCATAAGATTTACCACAGCACCACCATCAACAAGCATCCAAGTGGCGGTGATCCATTGATATGACCTCTGAGATACAACTGTTTCAAATGCGTTACTGGGCCTTTTGGCTTCTCCAATATTGCATTTTAGGGCCAAAATCCAGCTGAGCCACTTCCCCTCCCTCATCTCCAGCGCGAAACTCAGCAGGAAAGTAATATACCATATTGATATTCACACCTTCATGAACCGGCATAGATTCATAGTCCAACATATCATCCTCTTCTTCAAGTGCATCCACCAATTCTAAAATTGTCTAAGTGAAGGAGAAGTAAGAAGTGTTGCAGATGATGTAATAGATGTCGCATCGTCCTCCTTTGGTGGTGCAGGTGTTGTTGTGATAGGTGTAGAAGCCACTGCATCTTGTATTTGTTTATGCCTCCACACTTGTTTTCTAGGTACCATGGGCCCAGTCTCATTGAACAACTTATCCCCTTGCTTCTCAGCCTCTTTTTCTGTCATCTCTTGACTCCTTAACCTCGATAATTTCCTCTTTTGTGTCTTTATTAGCCCTAGAGGACACCACTTTGGCTGAGTGTACTTAGGATCGCTCGTCTTTACTTGCTTGGTGCTTGCTTCATGGTCATTATCCGAGTGCTTTGGTGCGATAGCAAGTATCGGCTCAATCGGATTGCTATGCACAATCGGCTGCTATATGGCGAATGTTTTCATGCCCAAGATAAGTGAGTCGACATTGATTTTTTCCTTGCCTTTGCTTGACTCGACCGTTGCAGAACTTGGCGACTTAACACGCCATTCTTGCTTGCCGACCCTTTTTTGATTATCTTGCATTGGCCGATTGATACTATTGTTCAAATGGCCTCGTGTGGAATAATAAAGTCTCTCATGAACTTATAAGGGGCCAAAGGGGGCTGCCCCCATCCTCCATTGAAGCCTCCCATGTAGTATGGCGCATGGGGGTGAAGGAAATATGCCCTAAAGGAAATAATAAAGTTGTTATTTATATTTCCTTATATCATGATAAATGTTTATTATTCATGCTAGAATTGTATTAACCGGAAACTTAGTACATGTGTGAATACATAGACAAACAAAGAGTCACTAGTATGCCTCTACTTAACTAGCTCATTGAATAAAAGATGGTTAAGTTTCCTAGACATAGACATGAGTTGGCATTTGATTAACGGGATCACATCATTAGAGAATGATGTGATTGACTTGACCCATCCATTAGCTTAGCACGATGATCGTTTAGTTTGTTGCTATTGCTTTCTTCATGACTTATACATGTTCCTATGACTATGAGATTATGCAAATCCTGAGTACCGGAGGAACACTTTGTGTGCTACCAAACGTCACAACTTAACTGGGTGATTATAAAGGTGCTCTACAGGTGTCTCCGATGGTACTCGTTGAGTTGGCATAGATCGAGATTAGCATTTGTCACTCCGATTGTCGAAGAGGTATCTCTGGGCCCTCTCGGTAATGCACATCACTATAAGCCTTGCAAGAAAATGTGACTAATGAGTTAGTGGCGGGATGATGCATTATGGAACGAGTAAAGAGACTTGCCGGTAATGAGATTGAACTAGGTATTGAGATATCGACGATCGAATCTCGGGCAAGTAACATACCGATGACAAAGGGAACAACGTATGTTGTTATGTGGTTTGACTGATAAATATCTTCGTAGAATATGTAGGAACAAATATGAGCATCCAAGTTCCGCTATTGGTTATTGACCGGAGATGAGTCTCGATCATGTCTACATAGTTCTCGAACCGTAGGATCCGCACGCTTAACGTTTGGTGACAATCGGTATTATGAGTTTATGTGATTTGATGTACCGAAGGTAGTTCGGAGAACCGGATGAGATCGGGGACATGCCGAGGAGTCTTGAAATGGTCGAGACGTAAAGATCAATATATTGGACGAATATATTCGGACCTAGGAAAGGTTCCGAGTGATTTGGGTATTTTTCTGAGTCCGGGGAGTTACGGGAATATGGGGAAGAAGTATTTGGCCTCATGGGCCAAGTGGTGGAAGAGAGGAGGCAGGGCGCGCGGCCCCCCTAGCCCAAACCGAATTGGACTAGGGGGGCGGCCCCCTGTCCTCCTTTTCCTCCCTCTCCTTCCTTCTCCCTCTCCTCCTTCCTTCCCTCCTCCTAGTCGGAGTAGGTAAGGGGAATCCTACTCCTACTAGGAGGAGGACTCCACCTCCTGGCGCATCCTACATGGGCCGGCCGGCCTTCCCCTTGCTCCTTTATATACAGGGACAGGGGGCACCCTATGACACACAAGTTAATGTTTCCAAGCCGTGTGCGGTGCCCCCCTCCACCATAATCCACCCCGATCATATCGTAGCGGTGCTTAGGCGAAGCCCTGCGTCGGTAGCAACATCATCAACGTCATCACCCATGAAGCTCTGCTGGATCGGAGTTCGTGGGACGTCATCGAGCTGAATGTGTGCTGAACTCGAAGGTGTCGTGCGTTCGGTACTTGGATTGGACAGATCGTGAAGACGTACGACTCCATCAACCACATTCTCATAACGCATCCGCTTAGGGTCTATGAGGGTACGCAGACGATACTATCCCCTATCGTTGTTATGCATTACCATGATCTTGCGTGTGCGTAGGAAATTTTTGAAATTACTACGTTCCCCAACAGTGGTATCAGAGCCAGGTTTATGCGTAGATGTTATATGCACGAGTAGGACACAAAGGAGTTGTGGGCGTGGGTATATACATATTGCTTGCCGTCACTAATTTATTCTTGATCCAGCGGCATCGTTGGATGATGCGGCTCAAACCGACATTACACGTAGGCCTACGCGAGACTGGTTCTACCGACGTGCTTCGCACACAGGTGGCTAGTGGGTGTCTGTTTCTCCAACTTTAGTTGAATCGGATTCAATGAACATGGTTCTTTCCGAAGATCAAAAAGCAATCACGATACTACATTGTGGTTTTTGACGCGTAGGTAAGAACGCTTCTTGCTTAGCCCATAGAGGCCACGCAAAACTTGCAACAACATAGTAGAGGACGTCTAACTTGTTTTTGCAGGGCATGTTGTGATGTGATATGGTCAAGACGATATAAGATATAAATTGTTTTGTTAAAGTTATCAGCAACTGGCTGAAGCCTTAAGGTTGTCTCTTTATTGCATAAGATGCAAGCGTCATACAATTGCTTTAGTTTATCGCTATGCGATAGCAATAGTTGCAAAATAAAAAGTTGGCGAGACGACCATATGATGACACGTTGATAGAGATCAAGATGATGGAGATCATGGTGTCATGTCGGTGACGATAGAAATCATGACGGTACTTTGGAGATGGAGATCAAAGGCGCAAGATGATCATGGCCATATCATGTCACATATTTGGATTGCATGTGATGCTTATCTTTTATACATCTTATTTTTGCTTAGTTCGGCGGTAGCATTATAAGATGATCTCTCACTAAAAATTTCAAGGTGCAAGTGTTCTCCCTGAGTATGCACCGTTGCAAAAGTTCATTGTGCCGAGACACCACGTGATGATCGGGTGCGATAAGCTCAACGTTCTTATACAACGGGTGCAAGACAGTTTTGCACACGCAGAAATACTCGGGTTAAACTTGACGAGTCTAGCATATGCATATATGGCCTCGCAACACTGAGACGAAAGGTCGAGCATGAATCATATAGTAGATATGATCAACATAGTGATGTTCACCATTGAAAACTACTCCATCTCACGTGATGATCAGACATGGTTTAGTTGATATGGATCATGTGATCACTTAGATGATTAGAGGGATGTCTATCTAAGTGGGAGTTCTTAAGTAATTTGATTAATTGAACTTTAATTTATCTTGAACTTAGTCCTTATAGTATTTTCTTATCTATGTTGTAGATCAATAGCTCGCGATATAGCTCCCCGTTTATTTTTGATATGTTCCTAGAGAAAAACTATGTTGAAAGATGATAGTAGCAATGATGCGGACTAGGTCCGTGATCTGAGGATTATCCTCATTGCTGCACAGAAGAATTAAGTCCTTGATACATGTAGCGACCAGACCTCAAACAGTCTGATCTCTGTGCTCCGGTGTCATCCCTGGATCAGTAATGCTGACACCACACAGTACTCGGAGGATTTATAGCAGAGTGGCAATCACACACTTATTACATCGAGTGTCTCAAAAGAGAACTTATTACAATAAATATGACTTAAGGCCATCTAATAACGATAACAGCGGAAGGCATGGAAGATAAGTCAGTCCATCAACTCCAACGGCATCACTGAGTATAGAACCACGAACTAAAAACTCCTTAATCATCATCTGAAAAGTCTGCAACATTAACGTTGCAGCCCGAAACGGGTCAGCACATGGAATATGCTGGCAAGGTAACACATAGAGAGTAATGGAATGAAACAGCTATACTATATGCATATTTGGCTGTTGGAAAGCTCTATAGTTACAGTTTTGCGTAAAGCCAATTTTTCCCTACTTCAAAGGAATAAAATTTATTTAACTATCATGGTAGTTGTTAAACATTGAGAATGGTTGACAGCATTCTCAATCCCAATTAAACATAACCCAACAAAATTAATTTAGAGTAACATGTTGAGATTCACATGATAATCCAGGTACTAGATACTCAAGATGTCCATAACCAGGGATACGGCTAATCATGTTTAGTTTATTACACTCTGCAGAGGTTTGCGCACTTTTCCCCACAAGACTCGATCGCCTCCGTTTGGTTTCTCGCACTACAAGGTGTTTGAGAAGACGGATGACCGAGACATAGTCTTTCAGAAGCGCTAGCACCTTATGATCGGGTAGACCGTACCACCTACATCCCCTACATCTGCTAGTCCACCACTGTAAGAGTTCGTACGACTTAGTCGACTATGCTAGAGCCCATAATAGCTTGTGGCTGCACACGGAAGTTTCGAGTATGAATAGTCCCATGATCCCTTTGAGCCTGGGTGGCGGTCCAAAAGAAAACAGGCAAGTCCTGGAATACCCAGGTGCCTCAATCCACCCAGATGTGTGTTTAAGTTGCCACCTTAGATAAACCATTAATTAACAAACTCACATCTATCATGGATATCACTCACCCAATCCACGTCTACTAGCATAGCATGGCATAATAAGCAAACGTAGAAGTAACTCCCAAAGGTTTGATAATAAATAGGTAATAGGTACTACCTCAACTACTTCACATCCCACAATTTAATTAGATCCTAATCATGCAATGTGTGAGGATTGATCTAATGCAATAAAACTAGGTAGTAGGAAAAATATGATCAAAGTGTTACTTGCCTTGCTGATGATCCGGGAAACCTAGAGATTCGAAGTAACAGGCGACGCACTCCGAGTATTCTATCGCAGACAAACAAACAAGCATACAATAAGTACTCATCTAATGCACGAGTAAAACTCAAATAAGAGATCTAACCAGAAGGTTCAACTTAAGAACTCCGGTTGGCAAAAAGAATCAAATCGAACGAAGCAACGAAAGTCAAACGGCGAAAGAAAACAACTTCATTCTACTAATCTGGATCTAGGGCAAATTTTACAGTAGCAAAATCTGGTTTAAGTTGGTTAAACGGATAGAGGGTTTCAAGACGAAACTCCAGGCGCTTGAATCGCCTGATTCTGATAAACGAGCGAAAAGTTGTACTAAAACGAAAATCGGATCAGGAATCGCGATCAGAAAAATCACGGATTTAATCCGAGAAAAAGAAAAATGACGAACGTTCGCTAGAACGAACGAAGGGACGAACGCTCACTATTTAAATAATCCAGAAAATCCGATCTATTTAAAAAAACCGAATCTAAAAAAATAAAAAAACCGACGAAAACCGACGGTTTTTAAGAAAAACGGTGGCACGGAAATCGAGGCAGCAGCGAACCTCGGGCTGCGTGCGGCGGCATGGCGGCGGCGGGCGGCGGCGGCGGCGGGTGGCAGCATGGCACGGGGCTCGAGGCAGGGCTGGCGGCGAGGGTTTGCCCCGGGTGGGCTGCCCCGGCTTATAAAGCGCTGGCGGGTCGGAGTCCTAGTCGGACACGGACCGTAGGTCGGTTCGTTTTTTTACGCGCAGAAGAAAAATAAAAAGAAATACTAAACAGACTCCAAAAATTCCAAAATAAATTTTCGCGGGCTTCTAAAATCATGTCGCACAAGGTGAACATTTATTGGGGACTTAAATGCAATTTTGAAAAACACACATTTTTCCTAAATTCAAATAAAACACCGAAAAACTCTAAAATAAAATCTTATTTTATTTTATTTTTTGATCCTCAATATTTCTTTATTTTGGGAAAGTCATTTTATTCCCTCTCTCATGTTTTTGTAATAGAAATAATTGATGATAAAATAAATAAAATCAAATGATCCTATTCTCAAAATTTGAGAAAACTCAAATATGAAAATAACGAAATCCCCAACTCTCTCCGTGGGTCCTTGAGTTGCTTAGGATTTCTAGGATCAACCAAATGCAGAATAAAAAATTATATGCAATGATGATCTAATGTATAACATTCCAAATTGAAAGTTTGGGATGTTACAAACCTACCCCCCATTAAGATGAATCTCGCCCTCGAGATTTGGGTTGGCTAGAAAATAGGTGAGGGTGGTCCTTGAGCAAATCTTCCTCTCGTTCCCAGGTGGCTTCATCCTCCGTGTGGTGGCTCCACTGAACTATGCAAAACTTGATAACCTTGTTGCAGGTAACTCGGCTAGCAAACTCGAGGATCTTAATTGGTTTCTCCTCATAGGTAAAATCGTTATCCAACTGAATAGTTTCCAAAGTCACTGTGTCTCTCAATGGTATGTCAGCCATCCCCGCATGACACTTCTTTAACTTAGAAACGTGGAACACATCATGAACTCCTGACAATCCTTCAGGCAATTACAACTTGTAGGCCACTTCTCCCATACGCTCCAAAACTCGATATGGTCCTACCAATCGTGGCGCTAACTTCCCTTTAACTCCAAAACACTTTGTTCCTCGAAGTGGAGATACTCGAAGATAAGCTCTATCTCCGACTTCGTAAACTGTCTCCTTGCGTTTAGAATCTGCATAACTTTTCTGCCTGGACTGGGCTATCTTGAGCCTATCGCGAATCAATTTCACCTTCTGTTCAGACTCCTTAATCAAGTCAGGTCCAAACAACTGGCGGTCTCCAACCTTGTCCCACGACAACGGTGTCCTGCACCTTCTTCCGTACAAAGCTTCGAAAGGGGCCATCTTCAAACTGGCTTGGTAACTATTGTTGTAAGAGAACTCTGCATATGGCAAATTATCGTCCCAACTAGATCCATTATCTAGCGCACAAGCTCTCAGCATATCCTCCAAAATCTGATTAACTCTCTCGGTCTGTCCATCTGTCTGTGGATGAAAAGTTGTACTGAATTCTAGCCTGGTACCCAAAGTTTCGTGCAACTGCTTGTAGAACTTTGAGGTAAACTGGGTTCCTCTATCTGATACGATACTCCTCGTAAATCCATGCAAACATATGATCCTGGTCATGTATATCTTTGTCAACTTAGCACTGGCGTAAGTGGTCTTTATCGGGATGAAATGAGCTACTTTCGTCAATCGATCAACTACAACCCAAATTGAGTCATAGCCTGAATGTGTCCTGCGTAATCCTGTGATAAAATCCATGCCTAGCTTATCCCACTTCCATTCGGGTATCGGCAATGGTTGTAACAATCCTGCTGGCTTCTGATGCTCTGCCTTTACTCTTTGACATACATCACTAATTGCTACATACTCCGCAATATCCTTCTTCATTCCGGTCCACCAGAAAATATCTTTCAAATCCAAATACATTTTGGTATTTCTTGGGTGAATTGAATATGGTGAATCGTGTGCCTCTTGCAAAATCAACTTCCTGATCTCCGGGTCATTGGGCACGTAAACGCAGTCTTCAAACCATAAGGTATCGTGCTCATCCTCACGAAATCCCTTAGCTTTTCCTTTGCTAAGTTTCTTCTTTATAGCGGCAATCTCTTTGTCAGTCCTTTGAGCTTCTCTGATTCTATCCATCAAAGTTGACTGAATCTCCAATGCTGCTACATAGCCTCTCGGAACTATTTCCAAACATAGTTCACGAAGATTTACTGCTAACTCACTTGGTATTTCTCCTGTCATTAATGTATTGACATGGCTCTTATGGCTTAATGCGTCAGCTACTACATTAGCTTTTCCGGGGTGATAATGCAATCTCATATCATAATCCTTGATGAGCTCCAACCATCTCCTTTGTCTGAGATTCAACTCCTTCTGTGTGAAAATGTACTTCAAACTCTTATGATCCGTGTACACCTCACAATGATTTCCAATGAGGAAATGCCTCCATGTTTTCAAAGCATGCACTACGACTGCTAACTCCAAATCATGCGTGGCATAATTCAACTCATGAGGTTTCAGTTGTCTTGAGGCATATGAAACAACGCTCCCTTCCTGCATAAGGACTGCTCCAAGTCCTCGACGTGAAGCGTCGCAATACACCTCATAATCTTTGGTCTGGTATGGCAAAATTAACACTGGTGAGGTAACCAAACGTTTCTTCAACTCCTGGAAACTAGCCTCACATTCCTTCATCCATATGAACTTGGTATCTTTCTTCAACAACTCAATCATAGGCTTCGCAATCTTTGAGAAATTCTCAATAAATCTCCAGTAGTATCCTGCGAGTCCAAGAAAACTCCGGATCCCTCCAACTGTTGTTGGGGCTTCCCACTTGGTCACGGTATCAACTTTAGTGGGATCAACTGCTATACCTTCTCCAGATATAACGTGTCCGAGGAATCCTACTTCCTTCAATCAAAACTCACATTTGCTGAACTTGGCATATAATTGATGTTCTCTGAGCTTTCCAAGTACCAAACGCAAATGCTCCTTATGCTCCTCTTCATTCTTTGAATAAACCAGGATATCATCAATGAACACTACGACGAACTTATCCAAAAATTCCATAAATACTTTGTTCATCATGTTCATAAAATATGCGGGTGCGTTAGTCAGACCAAATGACATAACGGTATACTCATACAGCCCGTACCTGGTGGTAAAAGCTGTCTTAGGTATATCCTGTTCTTGAATCTTCAACTGGTGGTATCCTGATCGCAGATCGATCTTGGAAAATACCTTAGCTCCTTGCAATCGATCAAACAGATCATTAATCATTGGTAGTGGGTACTTGTTCTTGATTGTTACTTCATTCAATCCTCGATAATCAACAACCATCCTTAACGATCCATCCTTCTTCTCCACTAGAAGTACTAGCGATCCCCAAGGTGAAGAACTTGGGCGAATATATCCCTTATCCAGTAACTCCTTAATTTGCTTCTTAATTTCCACCAAATCCTTTGCTGGCATCCTATACGGTCCCTTTGATATTGGCCCTGTGCCTGGCAATAGCTCAATCAAAAACTCAATATCTCTATCCGGTGGCATGCCTGGCAACTCCTCTGGAAATACTTCAGGGAAATCCCTTACCACTGGTACTTCCTCCTGCACAACTCCTATTAGGCAATTTACTTGAGTCCTCTTTGGCACATGCCGGGATACATACTTGATCCTTCTCCCTTCTGGGGTGGTAAGCAAAATTGTCTTACTAGCACATTCAATATTCCCTTCATACTTTGATAACCAATCCATGCCTAATATCACATCCAATCCTTGGGATTCCAATACTATTAGGTCTGAGGGAAAAACATAGTTACCAATCCTTAATGGTAACCGATCACACCATAGACTAGCCACATACTCTGCTCCAGGCGAGGTTACTAACATGGGTGACCTAAGGGCTTGGGTTGATAGGTTATACTTATCCACAAATCCCCTTGAGATGTATGAATGTGATGCACCAGTATCAAAAAGAACGAGTGCAGTAAATGACTTAACCAAAAACTTACCTATTACTACATCAGGCTGAGCTTCAACCTCCTCCACGCTAACGTGGTTCACCTGTCCCCTGTTGAAAGGGTTTGGCTTCTTCCCAGAACTTCCATTACCATTTTGGCCTTCAGGACATTCATTGGCATAATGTCCGGTCTTTTGACACTTAAAGCAAGTGACTTGGCTCAGGTCCTTCTTGGCTGGGGTTGATGGGTTGGTGCGATTCTGGCCATTGCTTCCTCCATTGCCATTACCATTCTTGGTGCCATTGTGATTGTGCGAGCTACCTCCTCCAAGGGTATGCTGAAAATGTCCTCCCGGTCTAGGGGTAAAACATGGCTTCTGCTGAGCTCCTGAATTGTACTTCCCTTGTCCATACTTCCTCTTGCGATTCTCAATTTGCTGCTGCTTCCCTTCAATCATAAGAGCACGATCTACCAACTCCTGGTAGTTGTTGAAGGTTGCTACCATCAACTGCATGCTCAACTCATCATTCAGTCCTTCTAGAAACTTCTCCTGCTTAGCTGCATCCGTAGCAACGTCATTTGGTGCATAACGTGCTAACTTACTAAAATCCTCCACATACTGACCAACTGTCCGTCCTCCTTGGCGCAAGTTGCGAAACTCACGGTTCTTCATGGCCATAGCTCCTGCTGAAACATGGGCAGTACGAAAAGCCTGCTGAAACTGGTCCCATGTGACAGTGTCGGCTGGGAAAGTGGCTGTGAAATTCTCCCACCATGATGCTGCGGGTCCTTCTAGTTGATGTGCGGCAAACTTCACCTTCTCCGCATCTATGCATCCTGCTGTGGTTAACTCCCTAGCTGTCTTGCGGAGCCAATCATCTGCTACTATCGCCTCGGTGCTACTGGAAAACACCGGCGGGTTCAGCCTAAGAAAACGGGCTAAGAGGTCAACAGGTGGTGGTGGTGGTGGTGGGTGGTGGTTGTTGTTCCCCAGATTCTAATTCTGGACTAGCAACTGCATCAATGTGTTCTGCTGGTGGATCAACTGGGTGAGCTCCGGTGGAAAGGCAAATCCGGGGTCACGTCTCGGAGGCATCTGAGGGTTTAGAAAAGATGAGATGTAAGGATAGAGGGGGTCTAAAGAGAAAACTCTACCCATATGCACATGAGGCAAAAACAAACAATTCACTTCATTCAATCAAACAAGGGAATACAATCGATCTAACTATCGCAAAAGTGCTCGGACTACTATATTTACATGGTGGACTACTACTACTGTTGGGGTGGTCTACTAGAAATATTCTTCGGTTGCAGACTCCATGATATCTGCTCCCGCTTCATCAACATAGTCATCATCGCTACTATCTGGATCCGAGTCGGTGTCGTCGATGATGATGTAGTCTTCCGGGCTAATCTCCTTGGGTTCTTCGTCTTCATCCACTGGTGTAGGGCCTCCCATAAATATTCCAATCTTCTTGATCAGGTCATCATTCTTCTCCACCAATACTTCAATTTCCTCTTCATAATCTTCACGTGTAGCCTTGAGTTCTTCCTCCAGTTCCTTGATTCTCGTCTTAGCCTTCTTCAGATCTATCATGTCGGCGCACATCTGGTTCTCCTGTCGTCGAATGTGCTGGTTTAACTCCAAGATAAAAGCTGCGATTGATCTATCCTTCCTGGTGCTGATCATCTCCCAGTGTTCATCTCGGCACCCACAAATCTGGTAGATAGTATCCTTGAGATCTTGAGGTAGACTTCTCCAATGCGTCCCATGGTGATGTGAGCTGCCATCCTCTTTCCTAGACTCGAAGTTGGTGCATCAAAAGAAAACTCTATGGGCTCAGTGACTGGCATGAACGTCCTTCCTGGAACTTGAACTTGAATCATCCAGCGCTCTTCTTTAGGTAAAGTGGCGTTGTAGGTTCTGGTGAAGCTTGGTACTCCTATATTCAGGTATCTAGTGACTTCCTTCAAGCGACTTCCAAAGGGTGTATCTTCATCCGGTTGCGCTAACTTGTTACTTGCATCCGCCATCCTAAAGAGTAGAAAAGATGAGAAGTCAGAAGAGAAGAGAGTGAAAAGTGATCTAGGTCTTTTAGCTTAGTGGTCGTGTCCTACAGTCAGTGTGTGCTTTGATACCATCTCTGTAGCGACCAGACCTCAAACAATCTGATCTCTGTGCTCCAGTGTCATCCCTGGATCAGTAATGCTGACACCACACAGTACTTGGGGGATTTATAGCAGAGTAGCAATCACACACTTATTACATCAAGTGTCTCAAAAGAGAACTTATTACAATAAATATGGCTTAAGGCCATCTAATAACGATAATAGCGGAAGGCTTGGAAGATAAGTGAGTCCATCAACTCCAACGGCATCACTGAGTATAGAACCACGACCTAAAAACTCCTTAATCATCGTCTGAAAAATCTGCAACATTGACGTTGCAGCCCAAAACGGGTCAGCACATGGAATATGCTGGCAAGGTAACACATAGAGAGTAATGGAATAAAACAGCTATACTATATGCATATTTGGCTGGTGGAAAGCTCTATGGTTACAGTTTTGCGTAAAGCCAATTTTTCCCTACTTCAAAGGAATAAAATTTATTTAACTATCATGGTAGTTGTTAAACATTGAGAATGGTTGACAGCATTCTCAATCCCAATTAAACATCATCATTAAACATAACCCAAAAAAATTAATTTAGAGTAACATGTTGAGATTCACATGATAATCCAGGTACTAGATACTCAAGATGTCCATAACCGGGGACACGGCTAATCATGATTAGTTTATTACACTCTGCAGAGGTTTGCGCACTTTTCCCCACAAGACTCGATCGCCTCCATTTGGTTTCTCGCACTACAAGGTGTTTGAGAAGACGGATGACCGAGACATAGTCTTTCAGAAGCGCTAGCACCTTACGATCGGGTAGAACGTACCACCTACATCCCCTACATCTGCTAGTCTACTACTGTAAGAGTTCGCACGACTTAGTCGACTATGCTAGAGCCCATAATAGCTTGTGGCTGCACACGGAAGTTTCTAGTATGAATAGTCTCATGATCCCTTTGAGCCTGGGTGGCGGTCCAAAAGAAAATAGGCAAGTCCTGGAATACCCAGGTGCCTCAATCCACCCAGATGTGTGTTTAAGTTGCCACCTTAGATAAACCATTAATTAACAAACTCACATCTATCATGGATATCACTCACCCAATCCACGTCTACTAGCATAGCATGGCATAATAAGCAAACGTAGAAGTAACTCCCAAAGGTTTGATAATAAACAGGTAATAGGTACTACCTCAACTACTTCACACCCCACAATTTAATTAGATCCTAATCATGCAATGTGTGAGGATTGATCTAATGTAATAAAACTGGGTAGTAGGAAAAATATGATCAAAGTGTTACTTGCCTTGCTGATGATCCGGGAAACCTAGAGATTCAAAGTAACAGGCGGCGCACTCCGATTATTCTATCGCAGACAAACAAACAAGCATACAATAAGTACTCATCTAATGCACGGGTAAAACTCAAATAAGAGATCTAACCACTAGGTTCAACTTAATAACTCCGGTTGGCAAAAAGAATCAAATCGAACGAAGCAACGAAAGTCAAACGGCGAAATAAAAAAACTTCGTTCTACTAATCTGGATCTAGGGCAAATTTTATAGTAGCAATATCCGGTTTAAGTTGGTTAAACGGATAGAAGGTTTCGAGACGAAACTCCAAGCGCTTGAATCGCCTGATTTCGATAAACGAGCGAAAAGTTATACTAAAACGAAAATCGGATCAGGAATCGCGATCAGAAAAATCGCGGACTTAATCCGAGAAAAAGAAAAATGATGAACGTTCGCTACAACGAACGAAGGCTCACAATTTAAATAAACCGGAAAAACCGATCTATTCAAAAACCGAATCTAAAAAAAACCGACGAAAAACTGATGGTTTTTAAAAAAACGGCAGCACGGAAATCGAGGCGGCGGCGAACCTCGGGCGGCGTGCGGCGGCGGCGGCGGGCGGCGAGGCGGCGCGGTGGCGGCGGCAGATGGCGGCGCGGCACGGGGCTCGAGGAGGGGCTGGCGGCTAGGGTTTGCCCTGGGTGGGCTGCCTCGCCTTATAAAGCCCTGGCGGGCCGGAGTCCTAGTCGGACACGGCCCGTAGGTCGGTTCGTTTTTTTACGTGCAGAAGAAAAATAAAAAGAAATACTAAACGGACTCCAAAAATTCTGAAATAAATTTTCACGGGCTTCTAAAATCAAGCCGCACAAGGTGAACATTTATTTGGGACCTAAATGCAATTTTGAAAAATGCACATTTTTCCTAAATTCAATAAAACACCGAAAAACTCCGAAATAAAATCTTATTTGATTTTATTATTTGATCCTCAATATTTCTTTATTTCGGGAAAGTCATTTTATTCCCTCTCTCATATTTTTGTAATAGAAATAATTGATGATAAAATAAATAAAATCAAATGATCCTATTCTCAAAATTTGAGAAATCTCAAATATGAAAATAAAGAAACCCCCAACTCTCTCCGTGGGTCCTTGAGTTGCTTAGGATTTCTAGGATCAACCAAATGTAGAATAAAATATGATATGCAATGATGATCTAATGTATAACATTCCAAATTGAAAATTTGGGATGTTACAATACATCGTTAGGTGACAGACCTATTGCAAGAGAAGATGCAGACGTTATGAACGTTTGACAAGCTCGGTATGATGACTACTTGATATTTTAGTGCACCGTGCTTTACGGCTTAGAACCGGGACTTCAAAAATGTTTTGAACGGCACGGAGCATATAAGATGTTCCAAGAGCTGAAATTGGTATTTCAGACTCATGCCCGAGTCCAGAGGTATGAGACCTCTGACAAGTACTTTGCCTACAAGGTGGAGGAGAATAGCTCAGCTAGTGAGCATGTGCTTAGAATGTCTGAGTATTAGAATCACTTGAACCAAGTGGGAGTAAATCTTTCAGATAAGATAGTGATTCATAGAATTCTCTAGTCACTATCACCAAGTTACTAGAACCTCGTGATGAACTATAATATGCAAGGGATAACGGAAACGATTCCCAAGATCTTCGTGACGCTTAAATCGATGAAGGTAAAAATCAAGAAAAGCATCAAGTGTTGATGGTTGGCAAGACCACTAGTTTCAATAAAAACGGCAAAGGGAAGAAGGGGAACTTCAAGAAGAATGGCAAGCAAGTTGTTGCTCAAGTGAAGAAGCCCAAGTCTAGACCTAAGCCTGAGACTAAGTGCTTCTACTGCAAAGGGACTGGTCACTGGAAGCAGAACTGCCCCAAGTATTTGGCGGATAAGAAGGATGGGAAAGTGAACAAAGGTATATTTGATATACATGTTATTGATTTGTACTTTACTAGTGTTTATAGAAACCCCTCAGTATTTGATACTAGTTTAGTTGCTGAGATTAGTAACTCGAAATGGGAGTTGCAGAATGAACAGAGACTAGTTGAGCATGAAGTAACGATGTGTGTTGGAAGTGGTTCCAAGATTGATATGATCATCATCGCACACTCCCTATACTTCCGGGATTAGTGTTGAACCTAAATAAATGTTATTTGGTGTTTGCGTTAAGCATGAATATGATTTGATCATGTTTATTTTAATACAATTATTCATTTAAGTTAGAGAATAATTGTTGTTCTGTTTACATGAATAAAACCTTCTATGGTTATACACCAAGTGAAAATGGTTTGTTGGATCTCGATCATAGTAATACACATATTCATAATATTGAAGCCAAAAGATGCAAAGTTAATAATGATAGTGCAACTTATTTGTGGCACTGCCATTTAGGTCATATTGGTGTAAAGCGCATGAAGAAACTCCATGTTGATGGGTTTTTTGGAATCACTTGATGCTTGCGAACCATGCCTCATGGGCAAGATGACTAAGACTCCGTTCTCCAAAACAATGGAGGGAGCAACTGACTTATTGGAAATAATACATACTGATGTATGCGGTCCGATGAGTGTTGAGGCTCGTGGCGGGTATCATTATTTTCTGAGCTTCATAGATGTTTTGAGCAGATATGGGTATATCTACTTGATGAAACATAAGTCTGAAACATTTGAAAAGTTCAAAGAATTTCAGAGTGAAGTGGAAAATCATCATGACAAGAAAATAAAGTTTCTATGATCTGATCGCAAAGACGAATATGTAGTTATGAGTTTGGTCTTCAAATAAAACAATGTGGAATAGTTTCACAAATTCGTGCCACCTGGAACACCACAGCATAATGGTGTGTCCGAACGTCATAACCGTACTTTATTGGATATAGTGCAATCTATGATGTCTTTTACAGATTTACCACTATCGTTTTTGGGGTTCATTAGAGACAACTACATTCACGTTAAAAAGGGCACCATCTAAATCCGTTGAGACGACACCGTATGAACTGTGGTTTAGCAAGAAACCTAAGGTGTCATTTCTTAAAGTTTGGGGTTGGGATGCTTATGTGAAAAAGTTTCAGCCTGATAATCACAAACCTAAATCGAAAAAGTGCATCTTCATAGGATATCCAAAGGAAATTGTTGGGTACACCTTCTATCATAGATCTGAAAGGCAATATCTTTGTTGCTAAAGAGCGGATCCTTTCTAGAGAAGAAATATCTCTCAAAAGAAGTGACTGGGAGGAATGTAGAACTTGATGAGGTAATTGTACCTTTTCCCGAATTGGAAAGTAGTTCATCACAGAAATCAGTTCTAGTAATCTCTACACCAATTAGTGAGGAAGCTAATGATGATGATCATGAAACTTCAGATCATGTTACTACCGAACCTCGTAGGACAACCAGAGTATGGTCCACACCAGAGTGGTACGGTAATCCTTTCTGGAAGTCATGTTACTAGACCATGACGAACCTATGAACTATGACGAAGCGATGATGAGCCCAGATTCCGCGAAATGGCTTGAGGGCATGAAATATGAGATGGGATCCATGTATGATAACAATGTATGGACTTTGATTGACTTGCCCGATGATCGGTGAGTCATTGAGAATAAATGGTTTTCATGAGGAAGACGGACACTGATAGTGGTGTTACTATCTACAAAGCTCGAATTGTCGCAAAAATGTTTTCGACAAGTTCAAGGTGTTGACTACGATGAGATTTTCTCACTCGTATCGATGCTTAAAAGTATGTCTGAATCATGTTAGCAATTGCCACATTTTATGAAAACTGGCAAATGGATGTGAAAACTGCATTCCTTAATGGATTTCTTAAAGAAGAGTTTTATATGATGCAACAAGAAGGTTTTGTCAATCCTAAAGGTGCTAACAAAGTGTGCAAGCTCCAGCGATCCATCTATGGACAGGTGCAAGCATCTCGGAGTTGGAATATATACTTTGATAAAGTGATCAAAGCATATGTTTTTATACAGACTTGCGGTGAAGCCTGTATTTACAAGAAAGTGAGTGGGAGCACTACAACATTTCTAATAAGTATATGTGAATGACATATTATTGATTGGAAATAATGTAGAATTTGCTGGAAAGCATAAAGGAGTGTTTGAAAAGTGTTTTTCAAAGAAATACCTCGATGAAGCTACTTACATATTGAGCATCAAGATCTATATATATAGATCAAGACGTTTGATATATTTTCAATGAGTACATACCTTGACAAGATTTTGAAGTAGTTCAAAATGGAAATGTCAAAGAAGGAGTTCTTGCCTATGTTGCAAGGTATGAAGTTGAGCAAAGACTAAAAACCTGACCACGACAGAAAATAGAAAGAGAATGAAAAGTCATTCCCTATGCCTTAGTCATTGGTTCTATAAAGTATGTATGCTGTGTACCAGACCTATTGTATACCTTAGCATGATTTTGGCAAGGGAGTACAATAGTGATCTAGTAGTAGATCACTGGACATCGGTCAAAATTATTCTTAGAGGACTAAACAAATATTTCTCGGTTATGGAGGTGATAAAAGAGTTCGTCGTAAGGAGTTACGTCGATGCAAGCTTTGACACCGATCTGGATAACTCTAAGTCTCGATCTAGATCCATATTGAAAGTGGGAGAAATTAGGTAGAGTAGCTCCGTGCAAAGCATTGTAGACATAGAAAATTTGCAAAATACATACGGCTCTAAATGTGGCAGACCCGTTGACTAAAGTTCTCTCACAAGCAAAACATGATGACTCTTTGGGTGTTAATCACATAGCGATGTGAACTAGATTATTGACTCTAGTAAACCCTTTGGGTGTTAGTCACATGGAGATGTGAACTAATCACATAAAGATGTGAACTATTGGTGTTAAATCACAAGACGATGTGAACTAGATTATTGACTCTAGTGCAAGTGGGAGACTGAAGGAAATATGCCCTAGAGGCAATAATAAAGTTGTTATTTATATTTCCTTATATCATGATAAATGTTTATTATTCATGTTAGAGTTGTATTAACCGGAAACTTAGTACATGTGTGAATACATAGATTAACAAAGTTTCACTAGTATGCCTGTACTTAACTAGCTCGTTGAATCAAAGATGGTTAAGTTTCCCAGCCATAGACATGAGTTGTCATTTGATTAACGGGATCACATCACTATAGAATGATGTGATTGACTTGACCCATCCGTTAGCTTAGCACGATGATCATTTAGTTTGTTGCTATTGCTCTCTTCATGACTTATACATGTTACTATGACTATGAGATTATGCAACTCCCGAGTACCGGAGGAACACATTGTGTGCTACCAAATGTCACAACATAACTGGGTGATTGTAAAGGTGCTCTACAGGTGTCTCCGATGGTACTTGTAGAGTTGGCATAGATCGAGATTAGGATTTGTCACTCCGATTGTCGGAGAGGTATCTCTGGCCCTCTCGGTAATGCACATTACTATAAGCCTTGCAAGAAAATGTGACTAATGAGTTAGTTGAGGGATGATGCATTACGAAACAACTAAAGAGACTTGCCGGTAACAATATTGAACTAGTTATTGAGATACCGACGATCGAATCTCGGGCAAGTAACATACCGATGACAAAGGGAACAACGTATGTTGTTATGCGGTTTGACCGATAAAGATCTTCGTAGAATATGTAGGAACCAATATGAGCATCCACGTTCCGCTATTGTTTATTGACCGGAGATGAGTCTCGGTCATGTCTACATGGTTCTCGAACCCGTAGGGTCCGCACGCTTAACGTTCGGTGATGATCGGTATTATGAGTTTATGTGATTTGATCTACCGAAGATAGTTTGGAGTCCCGGATGAGATCAGGAACATGAAGAGGAATCTCGAAATGGTCGAGACGTAAATATCGATATATTGGACGACTATATTCCGACATCGGAAAGGTTCCGAGTGATTCAGATATTTTTCGGAGTACTTGGGAGTTACGGGAATACAGGGAAGAAGTATTGGGCCTCATGGGCCAAGTGGTGGAAGAGAGGAGGTGGGGCACGCGGCCCCCTAGCCCAAACCGAATTGGACTAGGGGCCGGCCCCCCTTTCCTCCTTTTCCTCCCTATCCTTCCTTCTCCCTCTCATCCATCCTTTCCTCCTCCTAGTAGGAGTTGGAAAGGGGAGTCCTACTCCTACTAGGAGGCAAACTCCTCCTCCTTGCACGTCCTGCAAGGGCCGGCCGGCCTCCCCCTTGCTCCTTTATATATGGGGTGTCAGTGGGAACGACACCTATGGGATGACAAGAATCCCTACTACGGTTGCGGGGCGCGGGGTCGTGAGAAGAGCGGATCAAACAGATAGCACACGGTTCGTTTATCCAGGTTCGGGCCGCGAGGATGCGTAAAACCCTACTCCTACTTTGGTGGATTGTATATCTGTGTTCTTGAGCTAGCTATGGGGCGTGAGGAGCTCCAAAAAGCCGAATCCTCCTCCTCGTCGCCTCGGGCCTCCTTTTATTGGAAAGGGGTTGCCACAGTGGCACACAGGAGGTGGAAAGGGTACAGTGCTGTGAGGTTATCCCTCGCATTACATGACAAGGTCTATTTAATGCATCTTGCCCACGTGTCCTTGCTTTATCGAGGACGGGGGAGAGCCATGTCTCGTCCGTCATCGCTCCCTCTCGTGTCGACACGCTCCCTGGCCAGCGACACCTGTGGTGCCACGTGGGCAGGCAGGCAGCTGAGGTGGCTCATTGGTGGGTCTCCACGAAGATCCGCATGCCGCCACGCAGGTGCCTGCCCAGCTGGTTGGGTCGGCAGCTGCATGCGCATGGCGGTGGAGGTTTGACTGGCGTGGGTCTGATGGTGGCCCTACGGGTGTTCTTGGCAAGGGCCTTGCCGGGGCCCCTGCAAGGGTCTTGCCGTGGCGCCTGCTGTCATCCCCGGCAAGGCTCTTGCCGGGGGCATTGTGGTCCTCCTTGGCTGGGATCCCGCCAAGGCTCATCATTTTATAAAGGGTGTATCTGATCTTGAATGTCTTCACAAAGATCCGCATGCCACCACAGGGATGTCTCCTGAATCCTTGCCCCATGGGGGTAGTGGACACAAGGGTGACTCACTCCATAGGTGTGGGGCGAGCTGTCACGGCAAGGGTCTTGCCGGGTTTTCTAAAACCGCCTCCCGGCAAGGATCTTGCCGGGGGGGTCCGCTTCGTCCCCTTTTCTCTTTGTGGTCTTAGTCTTGGTGTCGTTCTTCTTCTCCTGAGCTTCGACCTTACCTTGGCTCACCTCCCTTGCCTTGCTCAGTGTGGTGGTTCCTGTGGCTCAGACTGTCCGTGCACAGTTTATATGGATACAAAAAGTGTACCCCTCTTTTTGTACACCGACAGGAGCCCCCGGGCCTAGGCCACATGTAAGCGCAATCGCATCATTGGGCTAGGCCCAAACATGGTGCGTGGGCAGGAGGGGAAGTTTTTACCGCGGTAAGTCTCTTCGCGCGCTGCGCTTCCCATGCTTCCCGCGCGTGGCACGGCGTGGGGAGGCGTGTGTGACGTGGGCGGCATGCGTGGGGCTGAGATTTGCATGCATGCGTCACGTCGTAGTAAAGGGGGCGGTTCGCGCCTTCCCCATAAATGGAGGGAGGCGTGGAGGCGTGACCCATTTACTGAACAGGGCCGAGGCGTGGTCTTCAAGGCGTCCACCCCCCACGATCACGGGGTGGGGAGAGGTCGCCTCACCCGTCGCCTCGGTCCTGGGCGCCTGCCACGTGGCTCTCATGCGCTTGGGGTGGCGAACGGTGGAGGCGGGAAACCGGCCCGCCGCGGGCTGGGGCGGCGGGTCGGTCCCAGTTCCCTGCGCCTTCTGCGTCTTGATTGGCTGAGCGGGGCGGCCGAGCCCCCACCCCGTTACTTTATAAAGAGCAGGAGGGGGGATGGCGTCCCGCATTCTTTTCATCTCCTCCTTCCTTCAGCTTCTGATCCCCCTTCCATCCGCCATGGAGAGAGGGAATCCTGGTCCATCAACGGTGGCGGCGAGGGTCGCCGCTCGACAACGCATCCCTCCTTCTCCTATACCCGCGGTGGCAGAGCCTACCGCGAGGGGAAGGGGGCGAGGCCGAGGCGCTCGGGGAAGAGCAGGACGGGGCGGCGCGCCGGTGTCGCCTTCGCTAGAAGTTCCTTCCCCCATGGAGGGCCACGTTGGGGATGACCCTTGCGAGTTCTTCGTCAGGCTGTGCCGGCCGCCTCGCCGTCGCCTTCGTCCCCCGACTCCATTCACGTGGGAGATGGAGCTGGATCCGCCGGAGTCACTGCAGCTGCACATGAGGGGCTGTGGGATCAGCGGTACGCGGGTCCGCGTTGACTTCCCCGCCCCTCATGTGATGTATCTTTGTCGGGGATGGAAGACATTTGCTCATATCCACCGCTTGACGGAGGGGCTCACTCTTCATTTTAAGCTGATGGAGGGTGGCCTTCTCTCCGTCAAGGTCTTCGCGTGTTTTGGGACCTGTGCAAGGTGCTGCGTGGAGAGCTCTTCTGATAGTGAAGACTCCTCCTCGGTTGGGAGTGACGGGGAGGACAGTGGCAGCGACGATGAGGGTAGTAGCCGGCAGGATGACGGGTCCAATTAGGTGTAGGGCGCCGCTCCGTGCGGCACCGGCGACCCCATCATCCGTGTCGCCGGCTCCCTGAACTTCTCGGGGTCATCTCCTTGGGCGGCTGCCATTGGGAGGCTGCGGAAGAGGAAGAGGGCGAGCGGCAAGGCCGTCAAATCGGAGTACGCGGGCACCGATGCCTTCGACGCGTGCTGACGTCCTGCCGCCTCATCTTCGAGCTCTGCTTCTGGCGCTGCCATCACCATCCAGCCTTCGGACGGCCACCGAGATGTTCTCTTGGTTTCTTCTGCCACCCGTAGCTCGCCTAGGCACCCCTTTTGCCCTTTTCGCCTCCTTGACCTGCCTCTGGAGGAGAGGGGCAAGAAAGGGATTACGAGCACCTTATCTCTTTTTAGTTTGTAAGCCTTCGGGCCTTAGCTAAATTTAAAACTTGTAATCCCATCATTCAGGTTTTTCATTCCCTATGGACTGTACCTGAGTGTAATGTTTTTAATGAAAAAGGGATGCTTGCCGGGTCATTTGTTTGTGGGTAGAACCCACGACAAGGAGTAAATCCTTGATATCTTTAAGATAAACATTTCCTTGCCCGGCAACAGGCCTTGGCGTCTCCCCACTTCGCTCGACCTTTCTCACACCTTTGGCGGAGGCAGGGATGAGGTGGGTTCAGGCTCCTTGTTTAATCCTCTCGCTGCCGTGACTACGACCAAACCTGGCCCCAGGAACGAGCCCTAGGGCCTAGAGTTAGGGGAGCACGGTAGCTTTAGGAAAAAACGAGGTTTCACATACCTCAGTCCATAAGGGAATGCATGATAAGGGATGAAGAACTTATCTGAAGCTGTAGCCCCCGCAACTCTGGTTTGCCGTGGGTGAATCTTTGCTCTTGCAGCCCCTGGCAATACTAGCTTGCCGGGGTCTAAATGCTGGTCTGTCCCTCTTCTCTTTTTCGTCCTCAAGTGATTCGGCAAGGATATCTGTGAGTCCAGCGAACCAAAGAAGACGAAAGAACAACAAAGAGACGCGCACTCGACCTCTAAGCTAGGGGTTAGTCGCCGCTAAGCACTATCAACCCTAACCAAGGACGAGACTCGACCTAGCATGCATGCTATAACTTAGGGCGCCAGCACTTCATTTATTTATGCTCAGGGTTTGCGCCTGGCTTTGTACAAAGGGTTACATGCATCATCGGCAATGCTTGTACAAAAGGTGGCTTGCCGGGGGCCCGGCAAGCCGCGCCTCATGGGTAAAACTTGCGAACATGCTCAATGTTCCAGGAGTTACTCACCGGAACGGCATCTTCGGTCTCCAGGCGGACTGCGCCGGGCCTGGTGACTCGTATTACCCGATAAGGGCCTTCCCACTTTGGCGTTAACTTGTTGGAATTCTTGGCCGATTGAACGCGCCGAAGGACAAGGTCGCCTTCCTCAAGGCTTCGGGCATGAACCTTGCGGCTATGGTAGCGGCGCAAGGCTTGATGGTAGCGTGCTGCTCTCACAGCCGCCCGAAGACGATCTTCCTCAAGGAGCATTGCGTCATCTTGCCGCAGTTGCTCTTGCTCAAGCTCATCATAAGCGAGCACTCGAGGTGACCAGTATATGAGTTCAGTGGGGAGAACTGCTTCTGCCCCGTATACTAGGGCAAAGGGTGTCTGGCCGGTGGCTCGATTTGGCATTGTCCTGATCGACCAAAGAACCGTCGGAAACTCATCAATCCAGTGCCTTCCACTCTTGTTCACCCTATCAAAGGTCTTGGTCCTTAAGCCTCGCAGTACTTCAGCGTTTACCCTCTCAGCTTGACCATTGCTTCGTGGGTGAGCAACGGAAGTGAAACAGACTTTGCTGCCGAGGTCTCGGATATATTGCATGAAGGTGCGGCTTGAGAACTGTGTGCCGTTGTCGGTGATGACCCTGTTGGGTACACCAAAACGTCACACTAGTCCCTTGAAGAACTTGACGGCTGACTGAGCTGTGACCTTCCTCACTGCCTCCACCTCTGGCCACTTTGTGAACTTGTCGATTGCAACGTACAAGTACTCAAAGCCCCCGACAGCGTGGGGGAAAGGGCCCAGTATGTTGAGCCCCCAAACCGAGAAGGGCCAGGAGAGAGGAATGGTTTGAAGGGCTTGAGCTAGCTGATGAAGCTTGTTTGAATGGAACTAACACGCTTCACACCTGGTGACTAGTGTCGTCGCATCCTGGAGGGCGGTGGGCCAGAAGAAGCCTTCCCGAAATGCCTTGCCGGCAAGGGCCCTTGACCCGATGTGGGATCCACATATGCCTCTGTGTATCTCCGCCAACAGCTCCAGTACTTCCTCCCGAGGGATACACTTCAATTTCACACCGTTCGGCCTCTTTCTGTACAGGACGTCATCGACGAACTTGTACATGGTAGAGCGCCGGGCTACTTTTTCCGCTTCTTCCTGCTCTTCAAGAAGTTCCCCTGTTTGGAGGAATCGGATGGTATGTTGTGCCCACGCTGGAGCCTGGGGCTCGACGGTGAGGACTAAAGGCATTTCCTCCGATATAGGAGCGGCTGTCTCGACGGCAAGAGCTTGACGCTCCGCCGGAGCTAGCCGTCCTGTGGCGGGCTCAGTGTCCCGGGCAACATCCTTGCTGGCGGCTCCGGGGAGCTCAGCGGGAAAGTACTTGCCGGGTCCTGATTTCCTCCTCTTGTTCTGCTCTGTTGATGGATCAACAGATGGCTGAGTTAGCTGGAGCACAAAGGTACCTGGTTCCACAGGTAGCTTGAGGGCAGCGCGTTTTTGACAGGTAATCGGCGATATCATTCTCCGCTCGGGGAACGTATTCAGCCTGTATACCGTCGAAACGCTCTTCCAGCGTTCTCACTTCATCAACGTAGGCCTTCATCAATGGGCTCTGGTAGTCCTTGTTGACTTTCTTGACGACGAGCTGCGAGTCGCCCCTGACGACGAACTTCTTGATTCCGAGGTCCGCCGCGATCCTAAGACCGGCAAGCAGCCCTTTGTACTCGGCCGTATTGTTTGTTGACACCTCCCTGGGCAAGCGCATCTGGATCACGTACTTGAGGTGCTATCCGGTGGGCGCGACAAGCAGTACGCCAGCCCCGGCGCCGTGTAAGGAGAAAGCTCCATCAAAGTACATGATCCAACTGCAACTTGACTCCTTGCCAGGGAGAGCAGTCTCTTGGGCTTCTTCGTCAGGCGTTGCGGTCCATTCTGCAATGAACTCCGCCAGGACTCGGCTCTGAATCGTCGAAGTACTTTCAAACTTGAGGCCAAAGCTGGACAGCTCCAGTGCCCATTCCACAATTCTTCCCGTTGCATCTGGATTGTGTAATATCCGTTGTAGAGGGAGGCGAGTGACGGCAGTGATCTCATGTGCCTGGAAGTAGTGACGCAGCTTCCTCGAGGCCATAAGAAGGCCGAAGAGCAGTTTCTGCACGCCAGAGTACCTTGATCTAGCTCCCTGCATGTCGGTGGGAACGACACCTATGGGATCACAAGAATCCCTACTACGGTTGTGGGGCGCGGGGTCGTGTGAAGAGCGGATGAAACAGATAGCACACAGTTCATTTATCCAGGTTTGGGTCGCGAGGATGCGTAAAACCCTACTCCTGCTTTGGTGGATTGTATATCTGTGTTCTTGAGCTAGCTATGGGGCGTGAGGAGCTCCAAAAAGCTGAATCCTCCTCCTGGTCGCCTTGGGCCTCCTTTTATAGTAAAGGGGTTGCCACAGTGGCACACATGAGGTGGAAAGGGTACAGTGATGTGAAGTTATCCCTCGCATTACATGACAAGGCACATTTAATGCGTCTTGCCCAGGTGTCCTTGCTTTATCGGGGACGAGGGAGAGCCCTGTCTCATCCGTCGCTGCTCCCTCTCGTGTCAACACGCGTCCTGGCCAGCGGCACCCGCGGTGCCATGTAGGCAGGCAGGCAGCTGAGGTGACGCAGTGGTGGGTCTCCACGAAGTTCCGCATGCCGCCACACAGGTGCCTGCCCAGCTGGTTGGGTCGGCAGCTGCATGCGAATGGCGGTGGAGGTTTGACTGGCGTGGGCTTGATGGTGGCCCTACGGGTGTTCTTGGCAAGGGCCTTGCGGGGGCCCCGGGAAGGGCCTTGCCAGGGACCCGACAAGGGTCATGCCGTGGCGCCTGCTGTCATCCCTGGCAAGGCTCTTGCCGGGGGCCTTGTGGTCCTCCTTGGCTGGGATCCCGCCAAGGATCATCATCTTCTAAAGGGTGTATCTGATCTTGAATGACTTCACAAAGATCTGCATGCCACCACGGGGATGTCTCCCGAATCCTTGCCCCATGGGGGTAGTGCACTCAAGGGTGACTCACTCCGTAGGTGTGGGGTGAGCTGCCACGGCAAGGGTCTTGCCGGGTTTGCTAAAACCGCCTCCCGGCAAGGATCTTGCCTGGGGGTCCGCTTCGTCCCCTTTGCTCTTTGTGGTCTTGGTCTTGGCGTTGTTCTACTTCTCCTGAGCTTCGGCCTTACCTTGGCTTACCTCCCTTGCCTTGCTCAGTGTGGTGGTGCCCGTGGCTCAGACTTCCCGTGCATAGTTATTTGGGTAAAAAAAGTGTACCCCTCTTTTTGTACACCGACAGGAGCCCCCGGGCCTGGGCCACACATAAGCATAGTCGCGTCGTTGGACTAGGCCCAAAAATGGTGCACGGGCAGGCGGGGCGGTTTTTACCGCGGTAAGTCTTTTCGCGCGCTGCGCTTCCCATGCTTCCCGCACAAGGCGCGGCGTGGGGAGGCGTGTGTGACGTGGACGGCATGCGTGGGGCTGAGCTCTGCATGCATGCGTCACGTCGTAGTAAAGGGGGCGGTTCGCACCTTCCCCATAAACGGAGGGAGGCGTGGATGCGCGGCCTATTTACTGAACGGGGCCAAGGCGTGGTCTTCAAGGCGTCCACTCCCCACGATCACGAGGTGGGGAGAGGTCGCCTCACCCGTCCCCTCGGTCCTGCACGCCTGCCACGTGGCTCTCATGTGCTTGGGGTGGCGAACGGTGGAGGCGGGAAACCGGGCCGCCGCGGGCTGGGGCGGCGGGTCGGTCCCAGTTCCCTGCGCCTTCCGCGTCTTGATTGGCTGAGCGGGGCGGCCGAGCCCCCACCCCGTTCCTTTATAAAGAGCGGGAGGGGGGATGGCGCCCCGCATTCTTTTCATCTCCTCCTTCCTTCAGCTTCTGCTCCCCCTTTCCATCCGCCATGGGGAGACGGAATCCTGGTCCTTCAACGGTGGTGGCGAGGGTCGCCGCTCGACAACGCGTCCCTCCTTCTCCTGCACCCGTGGTGGCAGAGCCAGCCGCGAGGGGAAGGGGGAGGGGGAGGGGAAGAGGCCGTGGGTGAGGCCGAGGCGCTCGGGGAAGAGGAGGACGGGGCGGCGCGCCGGCCTCGCCTCCGCGAGCAGTTCCTCCCCCCATGGAGGGCCACGTTGGGGATGACCCTTGTGAGTTCTTCGTTAGGCTGCGCCGGCCGCCTCCCCGTCGCCTTCGTCTCCCGACACCATTCGTGCGGGAGATGGAGCTCGATCCGCCGGAGTCGCTACAGCTGCACATGAGGGGCTGTGGGATCAGCGGCACGTGGTTCCGCGTCGACTTCCCCGCCCCTCACGTGATGTATCTTTCTCGGGGATGGAAGATGGTTGCTCATATCCACCGCTTGACAGAGGAGCTCACTCTCCATTTTAAGCTGATGGAGGGTGGCCTTCTTTCTGTCAAGGTCTTCGGGTGTTTTGAAACCCGTGCAAGGTGCTGCGTGGAGAGCTCTTCTGATAGTGAAGACTCCTCCTCGGGTGGGTGTGACGAGGAGGACAGAGGCAGCAACGACAAGGATAGTAGGCAGCAGGATGACGGGTCCGGTTAGGTGTCGGGCTCCGCTCCGTGCGGCACCGGCGACCCCATCATCCATGTCGCCGGCTCCCTAAACTTCTCGGGGTCGTCTCCTTGGGTGGCTGGCGTTGGGAGGCTGCGAAAGAGGAAGAGGGCGGGCGGCAAGGCCGTCAAATCGGAGTACGCAGGCACCGACGCCTTCGACGCGTGCTGACGTCCTGCCGCCTCGTCTTCGAGCTTTGCTTCCGGCGCTGCCATCACCATCCAGCCTTCGGACGGCCACTGAGATGTTCTCTTGGTGTCTTCTGCCACCCGTAGCTCGCCTAGGCGCCTCTTTTGCCCTTTTCGCCTCCTTGACCTGCCTCCTGGGGAGAGGGACAAGAAAGGGATTACGGGCACCTTATCTCTTTTTAGTTTGTAAGCCTTCGGGCCTTAGCTGAATTTAAAACTTGTAATCCCATCATTCATGTTTTTCATTCCCTATGGACTGTACCTGAGTGGAATGTTTTTAATGAAAAACGGATGCTTGCCGGGTCATTTGTTTGTGGGTAGAACCCACGACAAGGAGTAAATCATTGATATCTTTAAGATAAACCTTTCCTTGCCCGGCAACAGGCCTTGCCGTCTCCCCACTTCGCTCGACCTTTATCACACCTTTGGCGGAGGCAGGGATGAGGTGGGTTCAGGCTCCTTGTTTCATCCTCTCGCTGCCGCGACTACGACCAAACCTGGCCCCAGGAACGAGCCCTAGGGCGTAGAGTTAGGGGAGCACGGTAGCTTTAGGAAAAAACGAGGTTTCACATACCTCAGTCCATAAGGGAATGCATGATAAGGGATGAAGAACTTATCTGAAGCTGTAGCCCCCGGCAACCTTGGTTTGCCGTGGGTGAATCTTTGCTCTTGCAGCCCCCGGCAATACTAGCTTGACGGGGTCTAAATGCTGGTCTGTCCCTCTTCTCTTTTTCATCCTCAAGTGATCCAGCAAGGATATCTGTGAGTCCTGCGAGCCAAAGAAGACGAAAGAACGGCAAAGAGATGCACACTTGTTCTCTAAGCTAGGGGTTAGTTGCCGCTAAGCACTATCAACCCTAACCAAGGACGAGACTTGACCTAGCATGCAAGCTATAACTTAGGGCGCCAGCGCTTCATTTACTTGTGCTCAGGGTCTGCGCCTGGCTTTGTACAAAGGGTTACATGCATCATCGGCAATGCTTGTACAAAAGGTGGCTTGCTGGGGGGCCCGGCAAGCCGCGCCTCACGGGTAAAACTTGCAAAGATGCTCAATGTTCCAGGAGTTACTCACCGGAACAGCATCTTCGGTCTCCAGGCGGACTGCGCCGGGCCTGGTGACTCGTATTACCCGATAAGGGCCTTCCCACTTTGGCGTCAACTTGTTGGAATTCTTGGCCGATTGAACGCGTCGAAGGACAAGGTCGCCTTCCTCAAGGCTTAGGGCATGAACCTTGCGGCTATGGTAGCGGCGCAAGGCTCGCTGGTAGCGTGCTGCTCTCACAGCCGCCCGCAGACGATCTTCCTCAAGGAGCATTGCATCATCTTGCCGCAGTTGCTCTTGCTCAAGCTCATCATAAGCGAGCACTCGAGGTGACCCGTATATACTAGGGCAAAGGGTGTCTGGCCGGTGGCTCGATTTGGCGTCGTCCTGGTCAACCAAAGAACCATCGGCAACTCATCAATCCAGTGCCTTCCACTCTTGTGCATCCTGTCAAAGGTCTTGGTCCTTAAGCCTCACAGTACTTCAGCGTTTGCCCTCTTAGCTTGACCATTGCCTCATGGGTGAGCAACGGAAGCGAAACAGACTTTGCTGCCGAGGTTTTGGTTATATTGCATGAAGGTGCGGCTTGTGAACTGTGTGCCGTTGTCGGTGATGACCCTGTTGGGTACACCAAAACGGCACACTAGTCCCTTGAAGAACTTGACGGCTGACTGAGCTGTGACCTTCCTCACAGTCTCCACCTCCGGCCACTTTGTGAACTTGTCGATTGCAACGTACAAGTACTCAAAGCCCCCGACAACGCGGGGGAAAGGGCCCAGTATGTCGAGCCCCCAGACCGAGAAGGGCCAGGAGAGAGGAATGATTTGAAGGGCTTGAGCTGGCTAATGAAGCTTCTTTGAATGGAACTGACACGCTTCACACCTGGTGACTAGTTTCGTCGCATCCTGGAGGGCGGTGGGCCAGAAGAAGCCTTGCCGAAATGCCTTGCCAGCAAGGGCCCTTGACCCGATGTGGGATCCACATATGCCTCTGTGTATCTCTGCCAACAGCTCCAGTCCTTCCTCCCGAGGGATACACTTCAATTTCACACCATTCTGCCACTTTCTGTACAGGACGTCATCGACGAACTGGTACATGGTAGAGCGATGGGCTACTTTTTCTGCTTCTTCCTGCTCTTCAGGAAGTTCCCCTATTTGGAGGAATCGGACGGCATGCTGTGCCCACGGTGGAGCCTGGGGCTCGACGGCGAGGACTAAAGGCATTTCCTCCGCTATAGGAGCGGCTGTCTTGACGGCAAGAGCTTGACGCTCCGCTGGAGCTAGCCATCCCGTGCCAGGCTCAGTGTCCCCGGCAACATCCTTCCCGGCGGCTCCGGGGAGCTCGGCGGGAAAGTACATGTCGGGTCCTGATTTCCTCCTCTTGTACTGCTCTGTTGATGGATCAACGGATGGCTGAGTTAGCTGGAGCAAAAAGGTACTTGGTTCCATAGGTAGCTTGAGGGCAGCGCGTTTTGACAGGTAATCGGCGATATCGTTCTCCGCCCGGGGAACGTATTCAGCCTGTATACCGTCGAAACACTCTTCCAGCTTTCTCACTTCATCGACGTAGGCCTTCATCAACGGGCTCTAGTAGTCCTTGTTGACTTTCTTGACGACGAGCTGCGAGTCGCCCCTGACGATGAGCTTCTTGATTCGGAAGTCCGCCGCGATCCTAAGACCGGCAAGCAGCCCTTCGTACTCTGCCGTATTGTTTGTTGACACCTCCCTGGGGAAGTGCATCTAGATCACGTACTTAAGGTGCTCTCCGGTGGGCGCGACAAGCAGTATGCCAGCCCCGGCGCCGTGTAAGGAGAAAGCTCCATCAAAGTACATGATCCAACTGCAACTTGCCTCCTTGCCGGGGAGAGCAGTCTCTTGGGCTTCTTCGTCAGGCGTTGCGGTCCATTGTGCAATGAACTCCGCCAGGAGTCGGCTCTGAATCGTCCAAGTACTTTCAAACTTGAGGCCAAAGCTAGACAGCTCTAGTGCCCATTCCACAATTCTTCCCGTTGCATCTGGATTGTGCAATATCCGTTGTAGAGGGAGGCGAGTGATGACAGTGATCTCGTGTGCCTGGAAGTAGTGACGCAGCTTCCTTGAGCCCATAAGAAGGCCGAAGAGCAGTTTCTGCACGCCGGAGTACCTTGATCTAGCTCCCTGCAGGAGGGAACTAACAAAGTAGACCGGGTGCTGCATCATTTTCTTCTTCGGCGGCAGTTCAACTTGCTGTGTCATCTCTGCATTGGTGGTGTCGGGCTTTGTCGCTGCCATTACCTCGTCGTCAACTTCTCTCTGCGCCACTAGTGCTGCGCTGACCACCTGGTTCGTTGCCGCCAGGTATAGCAGCAATGGCTCCTGTGTCCTAGGCGCAACTAGTATTGGCGCGGAGGAGAGGTACTTCTTGAAATCTTGCAATGCTGCTTCGGCTTCTGGCATCCACTCCATCGGGCCCGCCTTTTTCAGGATCTTGAAAAAGGGAAGGGCGCGCTCGGCAGACTTGGAAATGAATCTGCCCATGGCGGCAACGCAACCAGCAAGCCGACGCACATCCTTGATTCGCTTGGGTGCTTCAATCTGCTCTATAGCATTGATCTTGTCCGGATTGGCCTCTATCCCACGTTGTGACACAAAGAACCCGAGAAGCTTGCCGGACGGGACGCCAAAGACGCACTTCTCAGGGTTCAGCTTGAGATTGATCTTGCGCAGGTTTGCAAATGTTTCTTGCAAATCCGGTATGAGGGTTGCCCTGTCCTTGGTTTTGACCACTATGTCATTCATATAAGCTTCCATATTTCTATGGAGATTGGGTTCAAAACCAATCTGGACCACCCTTGTAAACGTCGAACCAGCACTCTTTAGCCCGAAAGGCATACGCATGAAACAATACGTACCACATGGGGTGATGAATGCTGTTTTATCTTCGTCTTCTCTTGTCATGAAGATCTGGTGGTAGCCGGAGTAGGCATCGAGGAATGACAACAGATCACACCCAGCTGTGGAGTCAACAATCTGGTTGATGCGCGGCAACGGGAAGGGGTCCTTAGGACAAGCCTTATTGATATTTGTGTAATCAATACACAGCCTGCACTTCCCATTAGCCTTGCGCACTACGACCGGATTGGCCAACCACGTTGGATGGAGCACTCCTCTTACGAAACCCGCTGCTTCCAGTTTCCGGATCTCCTCTGTGATGAACTCTTGTCATTCCAAAGCTTGCTTTCTGACCTTCTGCTTGACGGGCCGCGCATGAGGACAGACATCAAGGTGGTGCTTAATCACCTCCCTGGGAACGCCGGGGATGTCGGAAGCTTGCCATGCAAACACACCGACATTCGCCCGCAGGAAGGTGATGAGCGCGTCTTCCTATTTGTCATCAAGGGTGGAGCTTATGGTGGAAGCCCCTCCCGTGCCGTCCTCATTGACAGGAACCTTCTTGGTTCCCGGCGGTATGGCCCTGTGCTTCTTGTTTCCGCCGGTGGAGCTCTCTGGCACGTCCTCGACGGGAGCGCTACACTCCGGAGAGGTGCGCTTGCCGGAGTGAGTGTCCGAGGTCTCACCGGTCTTCTTCTTCTTCTTCCCTCCCGGGGTCCCAGCGGCAGGAGCAAGTGCCCTAGTGGCGGCAGCTGCTGCAACTGCTTGCCGATATAGTTGGTTAGCTCAAATCAGCGCACCTTTCTTATCGAGGGGATGGTGATGATCGTCATAGGTCCTGGCATCTTCAGGGTGTTGTAGGCGTAGTGTGACGCCTCCATGAACTTGGCCAGCGCTGGGCGGCCAAGGATCCCATTGTAGGGCAAGCGGATGTTGGCAACATCAAACACGATCCTCTCCGTCCTGTAGTTCAGATCGCTTCCAAAAGTCACGAGCAGCGTGACCTTTCCCTTATGTTGGCTTCTTCCCGGGTTGACCCCCTGAAACATTCCCGTCTTTTCGAGGTCTCCATCCGGAATCTGCAGTTTCTCGACCACGGCAGGCGAGATCAAGTTCAGACCGGCCCCGCCATCGACTAGCATCTTTGTCACCTTGAGGTTGCGTATTGCTGGTGAAACCAACAATGGCAAGCACCCGACTGCAGTAGTGCGATCAGGGTGATCCTCAGTGTAAAAAGTGATAGGTGTGCTAGACCACTTCAGCGGCCTTTGGACATCAAACGACGGCTCTGCCGCTGTAATCTCTCGCGCCCACTATTTAAGCTGGCGGTGAGAAGTATTCAGCGAGGCACCGCCGTCGATGCACATGGCCTCTGTAGCTTTCTAAAACTCTTGGTCACCGGATTCGTCGTCCTTTTCGTGATCATCGTCTTCTGGCTTTTTGTCACGGCCCCGGGCGGGACTCTCCTGTTGTTTATCCTTGCCGCGACGGCCCGCCTGGCCGTCACGCTTCTTGCCGGACCGCTTAGCACCGTCTTGGCCCTTCTCCTTGTCCCGCCTCTCATATTCAGTCCTCTGCTTCTCAGCGAGGAGCTCAACCTGTCGGCAGTCTTGGAGAGCATGGCCTTTTGTGCGATGGATCTTGCAGTATCGCTTGTCGGAGTTTCCTGGCTTCTCGGCAACCACCAAGGCCCGGCAGACGACACATCCGGCAATTTCCTTGCCGGGGTTATCTGCCTTGGTTTTCTTGGTGGAGCCGGTGTCATCAGATCCCTCGACGGCAAGCACGGCTTTACCTTTGCGCTTCCTTTTGCGGCGCAGGCCCTTCTTCGCTGGGGCGGCAGTATCTTCATTTGAGGAGTCAGTTTCCACGCCGGCGTCTTCGCCAGGGTACTTCCTTCCCTCTTCAGCCCGGGCACATCTATCAGCAAGAACATAGAGTTCTGCTACATCTTTCACCTTGTTCATTGCCAGCTCTTTGCGCATCTTGCGATTACGCACGTTCTGATGGAACGCACTGATGATGGCGGCAGGGTGAACATCAGGTATATTGTATTGTATCTGGCTGAACCTCTGTATATACTTGCGGAGACTCTCGCCTCCCTTCTGGGGAATGACGTGCAGGTCGCTCGCTTGGCCATGGGCTTGGTGGCCTCCAGTAAAGGCGCCCACAAACTCATGGCACAAATCCGACCAGGAGGAAATAGTGTCTACCGGCAAGTGCATCAACCATGACATGGCGTTGGGTTTAAGAGCCAACGGAAAGTAATTCGCAAGCACCTTATCATCGCGGGCTCCGGCAGCTTGCATCGCAATGGTGTAGATGCTGAGGAACTTGGACGGGTGGGTCTTGCTGTTGTACTTTTCGCCCACGTCAGGTTTGAAGGTGCGGTGAGTGGGCCACTGGAACTGCCGCAGCTCACGAGTAAAAGCCGGGCAACCTACCTCGTAAGGTAGGCCTCCAGGGCTCTCCGGTGCCGGGTGGTTCATAGCAGGCCCTGCTCGCCTGTCTGACTGGTGGCGCGCTCCGTGCTGGCGCTCGATAGTGGTTCGAGCGTCTTCATGTTCTTGTTCCCGAAGGACTTGGCGCTAGTCACAGTGGGTCCACATGTCGGATGATGCTATGGAGATTTCGTCGCCCGTAACATCG
>NC_041390.1:377823542-377867002 GCF_002162155.2 Triticum dicoccoides | reverse complement strand
GAGTGCACCGTGGTCGCAGCGCCGCCGGCTTTCCTGCCACTGGTGCGTGGGACTCCGTCGGGGCATCGACCCGGGGGCTCCACCGGACTCGGTTCGTCTTTGTTGGCCACTGCAACAAGGCTTCGCATAGTGGCTCTCCATTCGTTGAGTTTCCCCGTAGTGGGAGGAAAATCGAGGAGCAACTGCGTGCGCACCAGGGCTTTTGCTGGCGTCGGTGGCAGCGAAACCTGCACGGATCGCGACGCGCTTCTACTTCTGACCATGTCAGAAGGAGCTCTATCATGACCCCGCGGTCGCATGCCATCTTCACCAGTGCCTCGGCGAGCGGGCAGGTCTTCTACCTCCCGGGAGTGGCGCTCGGGGCTCTTCCCACGGTGACGCCTGGGGTCTTCGGCGTGATTACGCCGTTCGTCGTCTGCTGCTTGAGAGGAACGCGCCGTCGGCGCCAGCGTGGGAGTCTTGGAGGCCCTCGCATCGGCTTTGGGCGGGGTGGCAACGATCTTGGAAGGCCCCGCGCCACCCGCGGAGGGCCTGGCTCCGTCTTTGGATTTGGCAGCGTGCAACCCATTACCAGGCGCATGAACATCGCCGCCTCCTGAACCCCGGCTACTGGGACGGTGTTGGTGTTTGCGAATAGCGCCTCGGGTCCTTTCTGCAACCGGTCCGCTGCTCGCCCGCGTCGGGACTGGATGTTCGGCATCCGACGGGCCAACCGCCACCGTCGTCTTCTTCTTGGGCACCATGACGATGAAGAAGCGTCGAACTAACTGCTAAAGCCGATTCTCACAACTGCGCCCCCTACCTGGCGCGCAAAAGATGTCGGTGGGAACGACACCTATGGGATCACAAGAATCCCTACTACGGTTGTGGGGCGCGGGGTCGTGAGAAGAGCGGATCAAACAGATAGCACACGGTTCGTTTATCCAGGTTCGGGCCGTGAGGATGCGTAAAACCCTACTCCTGCTTTGGTGGATTGTATATATGTGTTCTTGAGCTAGCTATGGGGCGTGAGGAGCTCCAAAAAGCCGAATCCTCGTCCTGGTCGCCTCGGGCCTCCTTTTATAGGAAAGGGGTTGCCACAGTGGCACACAGGAGGTGGAAAGGGTACAATGATGTGAGGTTATCCCTCGCATTACATGACAAGGCGCATTTAATGCGTCTTGCCCAGGTGTCCTTGCTTTATCGGGGACGGGGGAGAGCCCTGTCTCGTCCGTCGCCGCTCCCTCTCGTGTCGACACGCGCCCTGGCCAGCGGCGCCCGCGGTGCCATGTGGGCAGGCAGGCAGCTGAGGTGGCGTAGTGGTGGGTCTCCACGAAGATCCGCATGCCGCCACGCAGGTGCCTGCCTAGCTGGTTGGGTCGGCAGCTGCATGCGAACGGCGATGGAGGTTTGACTGGCGTGGGCCTGATGGTGGCCCTACGGGTGTTCTTGGCAAGGGCCTTGCTGGGGCCCCGGCAAGGGTCTTGCTGTGGCGCCTGTTGTCATCCCCGGCAAGGCTCTTGCTGGGGGCCTTGTGGTCCTCCTTGGCTGGGATCCCGCCAAGGATCATCATTTTCTAAAGGGTGTATCTGATCTTGAATGTCTTCACAAAGATCCGCATGCCACCTAAGGGATGTCTCCCGAATCCTTGCCCCATGGGAGCAGTGGACTCAAGGGTGACTCACTCCGTAGGTGTGGGGCGAGCTGCCATGGCAAGGGTCTTGCCGGGTTTTCTAAAACCGCCTCCCGGCAAGGATCTTGCCGGGGGGGTCTGCTTCGTCCCCTTTTCTCTTTGTGGTCTTGGTCTTGGTGTTGTTCTGCTTCTCCTAAGCTTCGACCTTACCTTGGCTCACCTCCCTTGCCTTGCTCAGTGTGGTGGTTCCCGTGGCTCAGACAATCCGTGCACAGTTTATAGGGGTACAAAAAGTGTAGCCCTCTTTTTGTACACCGACGTGGGGGCATGGGGGCACCCTATGACACACAAGTTGATTGTTCCAAGCCCTGTGCAGTGCCCCCTCCACCATAATCCACCTCGATCATATCATAGCAGTACTTAGGCAAAGCCCTGCGTCGATAGCAACATCATTAGCGTCATCACGCCGTCGTGCTGACGGAACTCTCCCATGAAGCTCTGCTGGATCGGAGCTCATGGGACGTCATCGAGCTGAACGTGTGCTGAACTCGAAGGTGCCGTGCGTTCGGTACTTGGATCAGTCGGATCGTGAAGACGTACGACTACATCAACCGCGTTCTCATAACGCTGCCGCTTACGGTCTACGAGGGTACATAGATGATACTCTCCCCTCTCGTTGCTGTGCATCACCATGATCTTGCGTGTGTGTAGGAAATTTTTGAAATTACTACATTCCCCAACAGGGGGTGGCGCCATCCATGGTCCCGGTGTCCATAACCCGTATGGCCTTACATGATGCTGAAATTCTTCTCGAGGAGGTGACCTTGAGCGCTTCAAATTTGACGACCGGTTAGAGCTAGAACAAGCCGTTTGATTGGCATACTTGGACAACAACATATCAAAAGTTGGCTTGATTTTCTTGGCGCTGCACTTTAGCTTCATTCCTCTTCCATTTTCCAACTTCTGGACTCTTGGGTTGGACAAATTTAACAGGAGTATTTTCCTGCACTTGCGGTTGCCCCCCGAGTGCAGGATTCTTGATGGTAATTTTTATCACTTCCTTGCCATCGGGCTGCTTATCAAGCACAACTTGTCTCCCCAAGACCTTGTCTCCCTCCTTGTCTTTCCTGGGCTCACCAACAATGACATTAGCTTTATTAGCGGATTCGGCTACCTTCGGCCGAATGAGTAGTTTCTTGCCCTCCAACTCCATTGTATTCATTGGAAAGGGATGTTTATCAACTTGCATCTCAGAAAAGTTCAATCGTCCGTCATTAATGGCCGATTGTATCTGTCATTGAAAAACATTGCAACTGTTAGTAGCATGACAAAAAGAATTATGATATTTGCAATAAGCGCGCCGTTTCATCTCTTCCAACGGTGGCAAAGTATGAGATATTATAATAATCTTAGTATGCGGCAAAGCATCAAATATTTTATCACACTTAGCAATGTTAAAAGTAAACTTCATCTCTTCATCACGATTCTTATGTATCAGTTTCAGATCGTTGCAAGTAAAGGGTTTGGCCTTAGATGGCCAAACAAATTATGTAGCCTAAATATGACCCTCATCGTCCGAGTGATCACTATCATATTCAACCATATTCATCTTTGAACGACCGACTTTGTATCTATGCACTTCTTTGAGATCTTTGCTTCGGTTTTCCTAAGCCAAAGCCCTTTGTAAGACTTGGTTGATATTTAAGAACTCATAGCCTTCTAGCTTTTCTCTAATGGGAGTTCTCAAACCACTCAGCACTAGGTCTTCCAAGTGTCTCTCGGTTATCACCAAACTATAACAGCGGTTTTTTGTTTCTCTAAATATCTTAACATAATCGGAGACCGATTCATCATGCTTCTATTTGACCGATGTTAGATGGGACAACTTGAGTTCATTGTCGCCGCTATAAAAGTGATCATGAAATTTCTACTCTAGCTACGACCAAACCCGAATAGAACCATGTGGTAAAGAAGAAAACCATGAAAATGATGTAACGGTTAATGATAAAGGAAACAAACGCACTCAATTCATTTAGCGAGCCTACCTCACCTAATTGCGACAAATATTTACTAACATGCTCCCATGTGGTTTTCGGTCCTTCTCCATTAAACTTAAGAAAATCTGGAATCTTATATCCCGGAGGGCACTGGATGGCATCAAAGTACTCGGGGTATGGCTTTTGGTAAACCTGATTCCGATGTAACTCAACTCCGAAATCCTCCTGAAGCATCTTAGCCATCTCCTCCCTAAGATTAGCTAGGGCATCATCTGTAGTAGATGATGAAGCTTGTTGTTGTAGCATAGGAGGAGCAGGATTACTAGCTATAGGTAGGAACTGTGGCATGTATGTCGAACCATAGTTCGGTATTGGCCGAGTGGTTGTAGCTATAGGTAGGGTTTGGTCCGGCGTTGCTACCGAACCTGGCATGCTCATAATAGGATTAATGGGTGCAGTCACAATCTGATTTGTTTGAGTAGGATAATAAGTCATCAGCATGGGAGGCGCCTATGAGATATGTAAAGCCAGATTAGGGTTTTGCACACTAGTAGCTACACCTTCATTATCACTAGCTGATTGAGATATATTCTTATAGGAATTAGTATTTTCTATGAAAGTTTGATAGACCAGATCGTTACCATCAGCGATACGACTCTCAATCTCAGCCCACTGCTCAGGATAAAATGTAGTACTCACAGGGGGTTTAACCTGATCGGCTTGAAGAGGAGGGAACTTCATTTCTTCAATCCGAGTGATGTTTCCTTGGCAACCCTCCTTGAATTTTGCAAGGAACTCGTGCAGGTCCTTCTCCTCGCGCGCCTTCTTATACTCCTCATAGATTTGGCAGTGATCGGCCAATATGTCATCAAGAGTGGGCTTAATGATGTTATCAGCGTCTACCTCAGATGGCTTGGGAAGATCGGACATGGTGGATGATGTTGATTGATCTTTAGTCCCTAGCGGAGTCGCCAAAAAGTGTGTTGACACATGAACACGTCACATGTACCCTCGATGCCGGGGGTGATGCACCGTAGGTCACGTCGAAGGAGACCCGACCAACAACGCGATACACAGGACTGTCGGCGGGTGCTTTTTAGTATATGGGCTGCCAGGAGGTACCCCATTAGGGAGTGTCGCGGCAATGGGCTGCCGTAGGCTGATTCGCTCGCCCCTAGAGCTTTGGGATTCGCAGCTCTCAAACTCGAGGAACAGCGAAAAACGAGAGAGAAAAGCGATGGAGAGATAAAACGTAGATGAAAAAAATAGTATATTGATTTGTTCGATTGTGTGTTGTTCCAATCGGCTGACACCTCTAACATATATAAGAGGCGGCTGGACTTCCCGTACAAGTAAAGGATTCATCTAGGCTTTCCTTACAAGAAAATTACATCAATTCACGTCCTACAGCTTTAGTTCCAGTCCAACTTGGATTCAGCCCGAATTTGGCCCAAACTTCTATCTTGTTCCTTGTACAGGCTGTGGAATTTGCATATAACCTCCAATCGAAAAGATCAAAATATAAAATTTGTGTGTATCGATGATACGAACAACTCTCCTATTGATCATTTTTCCAAATAAGGTCATCTTCAATACTTTATGAGGTTATCTTTAACTTTTAGCCAGATTTGGTCGTGCAGTTTTCTTGGCTGTCCGAGTCTTGCAGCAACTCTGCAGGCTGTATACTCGCTCAAGTGATGATGACTTCAAAAGCAAAGTTGACCATTTCAACGATACACACAACTTCCTTGTAGAACACTTTTCCAATTGAAGTCATCTAAATAACCTTTTAAACCCATCTTCAACTTCTTGTAGGATTGACTCTAATAGCCTCGACCCCAGCAAGCTTTCCACACCGGCAAGGTTTCTACCCGGCAAGCCTTACACCGGCAGGGTTTCTATCCCGGCAAGGTTTCTATCCCGGCAAGCTCACATTGGCAAGCTTCCACGCCGGCAAGGTTTCTATCCCTGCAAGCTCACACCGGCAAGCTTTATCCAGCCGGCAAAGGCCGAATAACTCACGCGACTTATCAGACACCACCTAGATGGGTGTCTGGTCCCTCGCGTCACTTTTTCACACAGGACCTATCCGTGAAGTGTTGCCTCTAACTTTTGCATATGAACTCGGATCGAGACAATATTTATATCAATACTGATCATTTCGATGAGACGAAGACGAATGGTGTAGATCATTTTTCCATATGAGGCGGTCTCGGGGGTGTAATCAGCCGAATAGTGCTCTGAATATGAAAACTCAGTACTTTGAACACAACTTCGGCCTTAGAGATGAGATCGGATGGTTGTGGCCCAAATATCAAATTTTCTCCCTTTGAAGATACAAAACTCTCTCACTTTGAACGCCTTTTCATTTGAGTCCATCTTAATTGTGTTCTTGGCCATGCCAAAATCTGGTGTCAACAGAACTATGGAAGATTCACATGCATGATTTTCTAGATGCAGCGACGTGGGAAGACAGGCAGTGGAGAAAGGCCGGAGGGGATACCTGGGGGTCGTCGGGATGTAAATAGGTGAGCGGCGGCGGATGGGATCTACCCATACTGTGGCAGCGAGTAGGTGGCGTAGGCCTACAACGTCGGAGCTTGGTTAAAGAGAACGACGGGTACCGCAGATCGGGACGCGTTGCCTTGGAGCCGTCGAATGGAGAAATGATGCACATCCTCCCTTTCCGCCGGCAGACGGGATGCGGCCGGATCAGTGACCAACAGTGAGAGAGAGAGGCCACCGCCGCCTTGCGTGAGATACTCTGAAGAGAGACAAACCCAGGCAGGCGGGCTCCATTGTATATACTGGAGCGGACTACCTTTTTCTCCATAAAAAGCATTTTATATTCTGTGTACGTGCCATTGATTGATATAACTTTATTTAAAAATAACACGCCAACACATCAAGTCAAACTTTGTTTCGTGCATGCATCGTACACGACCTTCGTAGGTAAACAACCGCTACACGCGTTCAAATTAGCATGTGGGCTGCCATTTTCGTACAGAAATGAGCTCCACCGTGTACCCACGCTGGTGTGGCTGGGCACGAAGCGTGAGTGCGGGCACCTATTCTCTTTGTTTACATACACCACCTATGTGGGGTTGTGCGAGAGAGATACAAACATACAAAGATATAGTGTGTGTTTTTTTGGGGGGGAGTAGTTGAGAAATAGACAAGCAATATATGTGGATGATATTTCAATCGAAAAATGTAACATATGCAATATGTGTGAAATAGAGTCTTGGATATATCACATACATAGAGGGGGCGATCCACAAGAAGAGAGTGGAGGTAACATCGGCTTGAGGTATCCATAGAATCGAAGAGAGGGATGATGATGTGTGTGTGTGTGTGCACGCCCGATCGATAAAGAGTGCCATCGAATTTGTCTGTGCCGACGTCAAAGATATAGGGTGGTTGGCCTACTGGAGCGTGAGAGGGGACATGTGTAGTTTGTCTCTGTGGCATGGATGCCTACTTACAGCTCTCGACTATCGGTGTGTGGTGGGGTGGGGGAGACCAAATTAACTATAGAGGTACAATGCATGGTATATGTGTGGAGAAGGAGAGAGTCCTACCTTATGTATTGGGGGAGATCAATCGGCATCCATCCATATGTGTGGGAGAGGAATAAGGTTGGGAGCGAGACAGAGCTAGAGTGTTGGAGGGAGTGGTGGTGGTGGTGGAGTTGCTTCTAACAAATGGTGGGAGATGCTTGCTAGAAAAACGGAGGGCGCGCCTGCAATATCAATAAGAGAGGGGATGGCTGCCCGTCTGTGCACATGCATGTGAGAGACGGGTCAGGAGACATGCACGAATGATGAGGGGGGATGATATGGATGTGGTAAGCGGACGTAACTACATAGGAAGATCAATCGTCCTTTGTCAAAGAAAGAAGAGACATAACTTGTGAGGTATGTTGATTGATGGGTGGGGGGGGAATAGTTAAACTCGACCTAGGTATATGTAGGGAGATCGATCGGTATACATGCATGTATGTGTTAGAAGAAAATAAGGCCTGGGGAGAAGGATAGAGAGAGAGGGATGCATCTAGGAGGTGGTGCGAGAGGCATACTATATCGACGGGATGGAGTGTGCGAGTACGAGATCAATGAAAAGAGGGGTGGGAATGAGGCATGGACAGTGAGAGGAGAAGAGGGAAAGCTTGTGTTTGTGGTAGGCACACCTAGCTAGAGAGGCATATCGATCGATATGTGCCGTAAAGAAGGAGCTAAGGGGCCTACACACAGTGTGAGTGAAAGACCTAAAGTGAAAAGATGAATTTGTGTGATGGAGCTAGAGAATGCTGAGGGAGGATGAGAGGGATGCCGGCGTGTGCATGCACGAGAGAAAGTTAGTGCTGACTACAAAGAAAAGAGGATTGTGTGGGTGTAAAAGACGAATAGAGATCATAATTCATTATAAAAAATGAATTCGGAAATTTGAAGAATTTATCATAGTGTTTTAAACCGACGCATGCATGAATAAATATAACGGTGATACCCATGTTATGAACATGTTATACTACATATAATATATTTTATCTCTACTCTTATAAAAAATAGAGTTGTTGATGATGGTGTGCCTGCCATCCTGCAATATAGCTCGTCTGATTTATATCTGATGGATAGGAAGGAAACTTTGGCAATTTTGAAAAAAGATACCCACACCCCTCTCCATATTTGCAAATGAGTCCTCCCTCGATCATCTTGATGTTCTGTGGAACACATGGGCATCTTGCTAGTACTACATATAATATATAGAACATTGATTATAATTTGGGCTAATGTGTGGCTTTTGCAGCTTAGGGCTAAATACTTGTCGTAATTGTCAGATTACGGGTTCCGGCAAACCCTTGAGAGGTTCGAACTCTGGGGTGCGCACGAAGACCACTCTCTCCCTAGCTCGCTCGCTCAATGATTCCACGGCCTAGCTCGACAAACCCAAAGAACAAGAGACACATGTGTTTACACTGGTTCGGGCCACCTCATGTTGTAATACCCTGCTCCAGTGTGTGGTGGATTGCCTCGGGGGCCTGCAGATGAACTAATATAGTGGATGAACCGCCGCAGGATGTGAGGTGTTCTTGAGCTTGATGAGCTGGTGACTGCGAGGGTGATCTCAATGATCTGTACCCCCCTATGGTGGTGGCTAGGTCCTATTTATAGTGGCCTCGGTCCTCTTCCCAAATGTTTCGGCGGGAAGGGATCCCACAACGGCAAAGTTTGAATGGGGACATCTAGTACAAGCTATCCTAACAAAAGTAGTCTTCGCCTGCCAAAGGCTCTGGTGGTGACGCTGCCGTGGGCTCCGCGATGAGCTCCATCCTGCCATCCTGCTGGTCTTGGTCTTGTTGCACCGATATGGAAACCTTTGCCTGATGCCTCAGGACACCTCGCATGTGCTTGCCTCCTTAGAACCAAAGAGGAAACTGGTATATTGCGCCCGCTGGAGCCCGCCTGGCCTTGGTCGTCATGGCTCATGTCACGTGAACCTCGCGAGGTGCCCCTTGCATAGATATCTCCACTCCTCGAGAGCCAGCCTAGTGAGGCTGCCCCCAGGGAGGTCTTGGTGTCGTCTGCCTCACAAGGCTTGGCCCCTCGCGAGGGTCTTGAGTTGTTGCTGCTGAAGCTGGGCCATACCGAGTCGTTGACGGAGCCATGCTCGCGGGCCGCGGGCAGGCAGGTCTGGGCACCCTTGTTCCCAGGACGCCGACAGTAGCCCTCGGGCCCAAGGTGCACTCGAGCTTGGCTTCGAGTCGAAGCCAAAGGGTAAGTGCGGAGAGCCGCGGGCCCCAACCGCCTGTGGCCTCGGTCGATGCCTGGCAATTGATGGTACGTGGGTGCCTCCACTCCCCCACTCAGCCTTGATATCCACTGGGCTAGGCGGCCACCATTGTGAACACAGATCCACCTCCATTGTTGGTAGGGCGCTTCCACAACTCCTTGTCTTCCAGAAAATAGTGGTTTCCTCCCCTGGACTGACCCGGCACCAATCCTCTCCGTCGTCATGTCATCAAGCCAAAAGAAGACCCATGCCTTATCCCAGGCGTCGCCGGTCTTTGAACCCGCCATCGAGCGGTCGGTGGTGGTCAACCAAGAAGGGATGGACAAGGTTCGCCCCGCGCTCGCTGCTGATTCCAATGAATGGACGGTGATGGTGGCTTGGCCTGCTTCCCGCGCCGTAATCGATAGGACGGCCACCTGGATCCCCGTCCATCTTCACGCCCTCTAGGCTGGCCTAATTCACCCCTTCTCCAATTTCTTCAACGCCGTGCTCTCGCACTACCAAATCAATGCACTGTACCTGGATCCCTAGTCCATCATCCTCCTCGCCGTTTCGCCTTTGTCTGCGAGGCCATGGTGGGCATTGCCCCTTCCGTGGCTTTGCTTCGCCATGTCATCTCGCTGCACCTGACTGACGCCCACCAGCATTCGGGGTGCGTGACCTTCCAAGCTGTTGCGGCAACGACCGGCTCGGGGATTGACTTCGAGCTCTCACTAGTTGTGGGTGGATTTTGGAAGCGGTGGGTATTCATGGATGCTGGCGTGCTCAGCCCTCTGCTCCTGCTCCCACAGGCGCCGGTCGTCCCGATCTCCGGCTCAGGGCACGCGAAGCTCGTTGACCGGCGGCTCGCCCACGTCTGGTGTCGGCTAGCTGGGTTGAAGGACCTTGGGATGGCGGCGCCTATGGTGGTGAAGGAGTTCATCTGATGTCGCATTGCTCCGCTCAAACGTCACTCTCGATCGATGTGGAACTTCTCCGGCAGCAGGGACCCCATAAGGCTTCATGTGTCCGCGCTCCCTACCGAGGTGCTGCGGACGGTGCTTGTGCTCTTGACGGGTGACCTGGCGCAAGCCGACCTATTAGAGGAGGGTTTCCTCTTGTACTGTTGCTCGAACAAGGTGGAGTTCGTGAGGCAGATGCGCCTTTCGATGAATGGGGACTTCGCCCAGTCGGCCTTGAAGGGCCCTGCGAGAGCCGTGTTTTCGTGGTTCCTTTGCCTGCTGTCGCTTCGGTGCTCACCCCAGAAGTAAGTGCGGGCGGGCGAGCACCGTCGAATGCCAGTGAAGTGGCCGCGGAGGAAGTGACATCGGTCGTGGCCCCCGAGGTGGCAGCTCCTGGGGCTCGGGCGAGCTATCCCGAGGCTGCGACCGTGGGGCTGGCATGGTCCGAGGCTCCTGGGGTGGAAGCCCCCAAGGCTCGGGCGCACTATCCTAAGCCGGAGGCTGAGGGGCCAACGTAGCCTGACGCTCCCAAGGTCGCCCTCTCAGGAGCCTCGCCAACTGGCCAAGGCGGCGGCGATCGCCCCTAGGGCTTCAGCAAGCATCACCTGAATTTCGGGGCACTCCGCAAGAGGAAGGTGCCTCCAAGCTGCAATGGTGGCGCCTGCCGGCCATTGAAACAGAGGAAATACCTTGCCAAATACAAGTAAGTACTTCATATGCGTGATTTCCTAAGTGCTGCATCCCCTCCTGACCACAACTCTTCAGGATCCCTTCGGTTGGAGTGGCGAGATCTCCTGAAGAGCGGCCCCCGCCTGTCATTGGCTCGCCACTGACCCTGAGCTCCCCTTGCTAGGCTGCTATGCGCGGCCCGAGGACCATCCCTGAGGAGGGTGTGCCGACTGGGGGTCTTGATCTTGCGTTCTTGTCGTCCCTCCTTCACGGTCCTATCTAGGGTGTTGAAGGCGTCCAAGGGCTCCTCCATTGGTCATCACTCACAGCTGGGTGGCCTCAGCCCTGGCTTCTTCTTCAAGCCATGAGGCCTCACGCTGCAGCGCCTCCACCGAGGCCCTAAAGGTGGCGGGGAAGGTGCCACCCTCCAGCCTCTGCTAGAAGAAGGCCAACCACCTCAAGCCTCCCCGACAATTCCCGACGTGGAGGACGGACCCCGATGCGCGTTTGAACTTACGCGCGGGCGCGACGCTGTCCACTACGAGCTCTTCCGGGAGGCGATGGGTGCACTGAGCTGGCACGGGGAAGAGCTTGTCGATGTTGACGTTCGCCTTGAGATAGAGGGCCTTCGGCTGGCGGATGAGCGGCATCTGTTGAAGGTGGCCATCAACCTCGGGCATCTTTAGCACGAGCAAGCCCGTGCGAAGGCTGATGTGTCCCTTGCGATCTCATGCGAGGATAGCACCCGGGCCTTGGAGGAGGCTAGAGAGGCCGATCACTGCCGCGAGGCCGCCAAGAAGCGCGAACAGGAGCTCCTGGCCTTGAATGCTACCCTTGAGCAGCAGGTCGAGGCGTGCAGGGCCGTCTTAGCGTCAATGAGGGGGGCGCCTTCCGAAGAGAAGAAGATCTAGAAGCATGCCGAGGCACTGATGTTGGAGGCCTCGGAGCGCAGCATCGAGCTTGAGTGGCTGGAGACGAGGGAGCGCCATGTGGCCATGTACGAAGATGTCATCGCCGCACGCGAAGCCAAGATCCAGGAGGAGGTTAACCGGAGGGTAGCGCAAGCTCGTGTAGATCTTGTCAATGAGTATGACCTAAAGTTTAAGTTCTTGGAGGCCGAAGCTGAGGGCAGGACCACCGCCCTCAGGTCAAGGCTGGACAAGGTAGAGCAGCACGAGAGGACCGCTACGGCGGCCCAGACCTCTGCCCAGGCCGACCTGGCCGAAGCTCATGCTGATCTACTCTCGCTCCAGCAGTAGATTGATGACATCGCGTACCTCGCGTAGTAGAACAGGGAGGAGGCGTGTCGTCGACAGATGTTGCAGCGCGAGCACGCCCCCATGCTCCAGGGCCTCAGAGTGAGGGCCAACCGAGCATTGGGCATCATCTGTGAGGAGAGCGTCCCTCATCCCCGCGTGGAAGACTATGCCAGCCTCCTCCGCTTCTTCACCGAAATCGTGACGCGTCTGGAGGACCGAGCTGCAAGGGCTCGCGAGCTTGTTGAGGAGAGGAGCCGGGGCCTCCTTGGGCACGCGTTCTCATGCATCTTCAGCCATCTCTAGAACCTTGACCCCCACTTTGACTTTGATACCGCCATTGCCCTAGTGCCCAGGGCTATCCGGGACAACCTGTCACACTGGGTGGACAATCACGTGGATGCCCTGGTCAAGGTGTTCGCTACCGAGGATAACGCGGTGGTGGTCGTGGTGGATGTAGACGGCGCAACCGGCGACGGCGAAGACAACACTAGCGACAGTGCCAGCAGCACGTATGAGAGCGACCAGGACGATGCTGCGGGCGGCATGTCCAATTAAGCATGTATTCCTTAGCTTGAACCTGCACGCAGAGACTTGGACACGGCCCCGCAGGGCGTGAGAGCATTCTGGAGGAGGGAGAGCTCCTCGTGTATGTAAATTGATGTTCTATCTTTTAGGACGAACTTGAGACGCGCTTTTGCGAGCTTGTGAGCCCCTCGGCAGGGTTGTTGCTGTGACTTACCTTGATCCCAGAAGGCCTTGAGCACGCTTTGAGGTTGCTGATGTGCCCTTCTCCTGAGGGGAGCCCTTTAGGGGCTCACAAAGATTTTAGATCTCCTGAGGACCCTGATGATCCGCCCGAGAGAGCCTCACAAGGAGCAAATGCTAGATTATGGCAGGGTGTGCGCGCGGTGGTCCTGCGGCGATTGTACTCTTGATCCTGGGGGGTTTGTCACCACCTGGACCTGCTCAAGCGTGGTTGACGTACGCGTACCATGCCCAGCCCCCACTTGCCAGGCGCTCGCAAGGGGAGGGGTAGCAGGCGCGAGCCTCGAAATAAAGCATGCAACCAAAATGCAAGAAATCGACACGAACAAGAGAAGACTCCCCCCTACACTTGACAAGCAAAAAAGACTTCAAGTTCAATCCAAAAGGGCGGCGAATCGAGTTACAGAAAAGGGGATGAAAGCAAATGTCCGCATCCAGCACCTAGCTAATCTTCTTGTCTTCCCACCAGCGCGGAGCTAAGTGCTTTCACTGGCTCTGACCATAGTCATTGGGGGACAGTGTCGACGGCCAGTGCGGAGCATGGTGCTTCCACTGCGACGTGGGCAGGAGCCCCCGAGGCCCGAGGGCGGTGCTCCGGATACTCCGAGGTGTGTACAGCCCCACTCATTATTACAGGAGAGTGTCACGAGCGGAGACCTTCATAGGCGTGAGCCTTGCTACATATCGCCAGTCGAGGGCCCCGCCCTGCGCCACTCCCGACCACTGTTGTGGCGTCTAGAAACCAGGACGAGGCCAAGGGGTAAAGGGGATGCTGGCGGCACCCTCGGTGACCACGGGCCCTTTGCCAGGGGAAGGGCACGCCGACGGCTCCCCCGGTAGAGGACCTACCTCCGTGTAGCGCATTGCTCCGTGCAGCGCGGGGGAGGCCCTGGCTCCAGGCCCCTCCCGCGTAGCTCCTAGTGCACTACTCCCGCCGAGGGCGGAGCCACGTCCCTGGGGTTTCCGACTGCTGCTGTGGTCTGGTTCACTTGCAGCCCATGGTTAGCATAAACTTGCTCCCGAGATGTTGGCAGTACCCCATCGTCATCGTCGCTGAAGGGGTCGGTGAAGGCTCCGAGCGACTCATGGAAGGCCCCCGATTCGGGAATTCCTCCCTCCCATCCTGGCTCAGGGAACGGGTTGGGGCCTTCCCCCAGCATGAACTCCAGGTTCAACATACATGGCACGTAGGCGTCCTCGGTCGCCCCGCCAGAGCCGTCACCTTAGTTCCCAAAGCCTTGAGCCACCAGCTGTTGCGCCTGGCCCTGGTGGCCACTGTGTGGCGCTCCAGCGGGCCCTCGCAGCGGACCGCCAGCACCTGTTCCCCCTTGCGCTGGCGCCATCGCGGCATCATTGGGTCCCCCTAGCGCTCTAGGGGGCGCGCGAGCTCGCTGGGGCCTCGCGCGTGCTTTTGCCACAACCTGCAGCGTGGGCAAGGAACAGAAAGGCGACATACCTCTGGAGGTAGCGTCTAGTAGCTCAGCAACACGCTCCAGCAGCACATCGCGACCGCTCTTCGCCAACCTGTATCGCAGCAGCTCCTGCGCGACGATGAGCACGGCTCGCATGTTCGCCTGCTCCCGTCGGGTGTGCGGTGCCACTGCCGAAGCATAGCCTGAAGATCGCATGGTGGTGCGCGTGCGCCATGGTGCGAGGGTGGAGGGCGCCGGTCCGCGCCCCCCGCGCCTGGCGGTGTTCGCCGGTGTGCGGGCTACCTGGAGTGCGGAGTTGAGATCTTCTTGAGTGGAAGGCGCTGCCCGGCTGGGCCAAGTAGCCCAATGGTCTGGGTGAGTCCTTGGATCGTCAGACATCGGAACCATGGGGTGTCAACGGGTCGATTGATGGAAGAGGGGCTTCGGTGCACCCCTACCTGGCACGCCAAATGTCAGACTACGGGTTCCGGCAAACCCTTGAGAGGTTTGAACTTTGGGGTGCGCACGAAGAACACTCTCTCCCTAGCTCGCTCGCTCAACGATTCCACGGCCTAGCTCGATGAACCCAAAGAACAAGAGACACGGTGGTTTATACTGGTTCGGGCCACCTCGCGGTGTAATACCCTACTCAAGTGTGTGGTGGATTGCCTTGGGGGGCTGAGGATGAACTAATACAGTGGACGAACAGTCTCAGGAGGTGAGGTGTTCTTTAGCTCGATGAGCTGGTGAGTGTTAGGGTGATCTCAATGATCCGTACCCCCTACGGTGGTGGTTAGGTCCTATTTATAGTGGCCTTGGTGCTCTTCCCAAATGTTTAGGCAGGAAGGGATCCCACAATGGCCATGTTTGAAGGGGGCATCTAGTACAAGCTATCCTGACAAAAGTAGTCTTTGCCTCCCAAAGGCTCTGGTGGTGACGCTGTTGTGGGCTCCGTGATGACCTCCGTCCTGCCTTGCTGCTGGTCTTGGTCTTGTTGCACCGAGATGGAAACCTTTTCCTGATGCCTCGGGACTCCTCGCCAACGCTTTCCTCCTTAGCACCAAAGAGGAAACTGGTACACTGCACCCGCTGGCGCCCGCTGGTGCCCGCCTGGCCTTGGTCGGCATGGCTCACGTCACGTGAATCTCACAAGGTGCCCCTTGCATAGATATCTCTGCTCCTCAGGAGCCAGCCTAGTGTGGCTGCCCCCAGGGAGGTCTTGGTGTCGTCCGCCTCGCAAGGCTTGGCCCCTCGCAAGGGTCTTGAGTTGGGCCCTACTGGGCCATTGATGAAGCCACGCTAGCGGGCCGCATGCAGGCAAGTCTGGGCACCCCTGTTCCCAGGACGCCGAGAATAATGTAGGGGCGGGGCACTATACTTTGTGTGATAAACACGGTGTACATATGGAACATGGTATAGATTATGAATATATAGTTAGTACATCAAATGTACTATTACTTGGAATCAACATCAAGTGTATACAAAAAATTGAATTCGAGTTCATATAGTACACATAGTTCATATCTATCTCTATAGTAATCATGTGGTGTGTGTTTAAGGTAATACACGAATGATGGTTGAAGTTGGCAACAATCATGATTGTAGATTCTTATTGAAATAGAGAAACAACTTCAAATTTATTTCGAATTACAGCGGTAGTATGGACATTTGCAATGCATTAAAATGTTGGTATGAGTAGGTTACATGCATTATATAGCCAGTGAAAAAATTTAATTGGACATAACATGGATTCATACTCTCTTTTGAATAGCATTTGTATAGTAAAACGGGACAAGACTCTCTCTTTGTTTGGTGTGAATAGTTTTTTTTTGTTTTTTCATTGAGGGAAGTGCGAATTCATTTGGTACATACAAGTACAATATTACACGTTAGGCTTGTCCCTAAAATTTAACCTGCGCATTGTTATATACCGAAAATTTAGATATCGTGCTCCAAAAACTGGCGCATTCACAACCCACGCCTTGCTTTCCCAAAATTACAACGCGCGCGAAAACTCCCTCCAGCTGCCAAATCCCAACACGCGAAATCCCCCTTCTAATCCTGAGCCAAAAGGGCCACTAGTTCAAAACGGTGGGGGTACTTTTGTAACACACCCTACATTTTGGACAAGCGCGTCCCTAAGTCATGGTTCCCCCTCCCATCGCCTCATTTTGGCCATTCGAAATCCCCGGCCGCCATAACCTCTCCACTCCAGCCGCGAAACCCCACCCTCCTCCGTCCGCCACCTCACCTCTACCCAGCCGGAGCCTCTTCCCCGATGACGTCATCCACCGCAACAACTCGACGTCCCTCATCCACCTCCCCGGATGATGATCTGTCGTCCATCTCTTCATCCCGCCGGTTCAGCTGCCCCGTACTCGACCTCCAAGGAGCTTCCCCGATGATCGCCTCGTCTATCAGGTTGCTCCATTCCCGCAGCGCCACCTTAACCTGGTCCACCAGAACCGCAACATCCTCACCGACTCCTCGGACGAAGCCGAGGCCTACTCGGTGCCAACAAAGAGATTGCACACTCATCGCACCGCACCTTCTCCTTACCTCGACCTCCCGGAGCCGATGGTGCACCATCCTGCACCCCCATGGAATGGCTACCTCGAAGTCAGCGCCGCGGGAAACATCTCCATGGCGGCTCTCCCCCAGTGCGAGGCCCCTTCGACGGTGGCGTCCATACCAGCCGGATCTGCTGCTGCTGCTCCGGCTCTCACTCGCTCGCTCGCAGCTGCTGCTGCTCCGGCTCTTTCTCGCTCGCGCTGCTGCTGCTCCGACTCTCGCTTGCTCGCTCGCTCGTGCTGCTACTACTACTCTACCCCTCGCTTGTGCTGCTGCTCTGCTCCAATTTAGCTACACTTCAGCTGACTAAATCGACTTTTGGGTTAGTCAATTTTCAGGGGGTGGGGGTTTCGCCGGAGTTAAGGAAGAACCACCCGCAGCGGGGAGGGGGCTCGCCGGAGAGGAACCCCACTATCTATCTTAGGGTTCAGGGTGGGGGCGGTGGTCGCCGACGGTGGAGGGGCGCGATGTTGGGGCAGTGGCGTGGGGATCGCCCGAGAAAAAACTCAGCTTGGGGGGGCTAGAGGGCTGGCTAGGGTTTGGTGGTAATGTATTTTACATCATCTATAGGAGATGTTATTAGAATCCCACTTGAGATTAACGATGTCTGTCTTGTGCTGCTTCAGCCTCGACGTCTTACGGCTCACCCGAGCTTCTCCAATGGTGGAACGATCCATCACAATAGAGCAGTGCACTGGACGCCCTCTACAGATTCCTCAGATCTTCCTCCACAATTCCGACAGCCACCTCTGCCTCAACTTCTTCAGCGACCAACCCAATGATGGTGAGGTCGACATGGCTACGGCAAAGAGGTTGTACACTTGTCGCATCAATTATTACTCTACATTCATGTCGATCCATTGGGGCTATTTTGGTTCAACGGAAAAACATAGCAATAAGAAATTTTCCTATGGCACTCTACTATTCAATTATTCATGCATTTTGTTGAAAGGAATGGAGCAACACATCCATCTGGACCTACTTTTCAAAATCCTATGCATGAAAACAAGACCAAGTGCATTATTGGCAGAATAACATTCGAACTGTACATGCTTTCATATGGTTTCACTTTATTTTGGCCATGTTTCTTTGCGTTCCTCTTCTCCTCCAATTCATGTGAACCAAACACCCAAGTTGAGAGAAATCATGTGTTCACAAATGCTCTGTTTCCCATGTGCATTCCTAACTTATTCCGGTATTTTTCCACCTATCCCTGCATTTTTAGAATCATGCAAGCCAAATGAGCCCTTATAGAATTACTTCAGTTGCAGGTAGGTGTCGAAGTAAACTTTGTGTGGTTTTTCCTACTCCTGCTGCGATGTCGTCCACCTCACCTGAGCTTCTCACTCAACAAAAGCATCCACCAAACCAGACATCACGACTCCTCGACGTATTTTGCTGCCTCATATCTCCTATAAGGAAATATGCCCTAGAGGCAATAATAAAGTTGTTATTTATATTTCCTTATATCATGATAAATGTTTATTATTCATGCTAGAATTGTATTAACCGGAAACTTAATACATGTGTGAATACATAGACAAACAGAGTGTCACTAGTATGCCTCTACTTGACTAGCTCGTTAATCAAAGATGGTTAAGTTTCCTAGCCATAGACATGAGTTGTCATTTGATGAACGGGATCACATTAGTAGAGAATGATGTGATTGACTTGACCCATCCGTTAGCTTAGCACTATGATCGTTTAGTTTATTGCTATTTCTTTCTCCATAACTTATACATGTTCCTATGACTATGAGATTATGCAACTCACGAATACCGGAGGAATACTTAGTGTGCTATCAAACGTCACAACATAACTGGGTGATTATAAAGATGCTCTACAGGTGTCTCCGATGGTGTTTGTTGAGTTGGCATAGATCAAGATTAGGATTTGTCACTCCGATTGTCGGAGAGGTATCTCTAGGCCCTCTCGGTAATGCACATCACTATAAGCCTGCAAGCAATGCGACTAAAGAGTTAGTTGCACGATGTTGCATTATGGAACGAGTAAAGAGACTTGCCGATAACGAGATTGAACTAGGTATGATGATACCTATGATCGAATCTCGGGCAAGTAACATACCGATGACAAAGGGAAAATGTACATTGTTATGCGGTTGGACCGATAAAGATCTTCGTAGAATATGTAGGAACTAATATGAGCATCCAGGTTCTGCTATTGCACTACTGCACGATGTTACTAATGTGACACTACGATTAGAGGCCCTTCGACGAAACTGTGTGCGATGCCATAATCACAAATGGTGGTGTAAAAAACCCATCAAAAAGGTGGAAAACGTTTGCGATGGAGGATGCATCAAACACGGTTCGGATTTTAGTTGCATGTGCGATGCAGGGCATACGGTTCAGCTTGATTAACTATTTGTGAGCAGGAATAACAAAAGAAACGGGCAGCCAGATGAAGGTGTGTGCAATGTACAGCATACGGTTCACTCGGATGAACTGTTTGTGATTAGGCAACACAAAAGAAACGGTCGGCCAGATCAAAGGTGTGGGCGATATACGACATGCGGTTCACTTGGATGAACTGTTTACGTTGAGACATGAGAGCAGAAATGGTTCAATATAAAAAGATGTTTGTGATACGTGGCAAATAGGTCTGTTATCAGAAATGTGTGTGAATACCGATAATAACAGAAATGGTTCCCTAGTGTGGTCCGTGTTCATCTAATCATCATCTCCTTCTTGTGCTAGCTCGATGTTCCTTCTATGCTAAGTTTCCATTAATTGATGGCATTTTATGAACACGCCACTATTTCCCGCCATTTCCTCCCCTGTTTCCTGCCACCCAGCGATACTGCGCATAGGCGGTGCGCGACACACGGAGGTGACAAGCGCAGCCTGGAGCACACCCACCTTTTCCAAGCATGCCAACCCACCAAAGTGCTGCCTCTGCCATCAACCTCATCGACGAGGAAAATGAGCAGGCGCCACGGCCCGTCGAGGCCGAGGCGCTCCCCGGCAACGCAATGGATGACGCCGTGATGCACATCATCGCTAGGGTTGAGAAGACCTTTGGCTCATGGCGCTTGAGCACCACGGATCAAGATAGGCATGTCAGCGCCGATAGGCTACACCTCGCCGCACAACATGATCGATGGCATGCCGCAGAGCAACCTAGGCGCATCCTAGCCGATAGTCTGTGGCTCGCCGCACGGCGAAACCATTGGAGCGCCGCAGAGCGAGAGGCGCGGCACGCCGCACATCAAGAGCAGATCCATCAGCGATTGCCTGTTGTCGACATGGCATCACAACTAGGTACACGTCCGGTCAGTACCCCCATTCCTCGCCAGGAGTGGGAAGAGGCTCTCAGTGTCATACTTGCACCAGAGGCCGGCCGCGCCGTACTTGCTCCGGACGCCCACCGCGCCGTACGCATGGGTGCCACCGGTTGCCTTGTCCGTGGCCTGCTGGATGCCAACACACTGGTCCGTAGGCTCGACCGCCTCCTTGGCCCAGGTGTCCACCTGGGTGTAGTAGAGGAACATGGCCGTCACATCCTCGAGCTGGTGATCTCTGATGAAATAGCCAACTTGGACCTCGAGATCGCGCTCCAGATGTACCGCGAGCATGTCAACCGCTTGGACGAACGCCTGTATGAGTTCAGGCAGAGCCAAGAGCTACCTTAGGCAAGGTCTGCTAGTTATGGTCTCATGGACATGTTTTATTTTGAAAAGTCGTTTCGACATGGATAGCTATGTATTCACACCAATCATAGTATTGCTATGTTTATTGCTCTGTTTCAATGTGTGTACTATGTTTTCCATTCTTATATGTTCTGTTACAATGTGTGTATATATGCTTTCTATTCTGTAGATCATCACATATACGTGATGATACTTAACTACTAGGTACAATGCAGAAAATTGAAAACGAACAATACTAAAACTAATAATCCCTCCTCGGGCCAGTATTCCGGCAGCCCCTCGCCAGCAGCTCCCTGGTGCACGGCGTCTTCCCAGTGCGGAGGTAGTACTCTGCCTCCTCCGCCTTGCAGCGCTTGACGTACCAATCTGCCTCTTGCTGGCGGACGCGCGCTGCCGATCTTGCCATTTCTTTGGGTGCCCACCGGAGCTCCTCGTTGGTGGCACGTTGGAGCTTATCGGCCCACCTCCACGCAGCGACGAGGTGCCCAACACCTATGACCTTCCTCGTGAAGTACCCTTCTTCGTGCACCTCCTCGGCACGACGACGCGCCCGCCCCCAAAGCTCCGCCGCCTCCTTTTTCCAGGTGGCATCACGGGCTTCACAGGCCTCCTGGTACCTGGCTTCATCCTCCTCCATCTCCTTCTTGAATACCACTTGCCTTGATTTCTCAGCTGACGGTAGCGACTTCCATAGACAAAGATTGTACTGGACCCAAAACCAATCCAAAATTGGGGGGGTGGTCCAGCGCAAGCTCGTCAGGTGGCGCGTAGGGGTCCTCATCACTGCTAATCGAGTGAGCGACCTCAGGGGGGCGACTCCTCATCGGCGCGTGGGCAGACCGGCGGCGCCATGGTAGAGATTTGAAAGAGAGAGAGAGAGAGAGAGAGAGAGAGGGCGAGCGAGGGAGGATGTAGATGAGAATGCAGGTGGGACGACGTGAGCATGGTGGTATTTATTGGCGGCCGGAATCTAGATCGACCGGGACAGTACACACGCCGATCGCTAAAATATACGAGTACTGTAGTTTGGATTACACATGATTCCCGTAGCAAAATCGATGTGTGAATATAATAGCTGATGGTTTCCAATGCAGAACCGTGTCTGATTAATGATCCCCGCCACTCACCTACCAAACCACGAGCCGCGAGACAGTGTACCAATCATGTGGGGGCTGGCTATCTTGCCAGATCATTACATTTTCTTTTTTGAACACCAGATATTTACATCGTCTGATGATTTTTTAACTCACACACAAGTACCAAAAAATATGATTTTTCAAACCGTTATGCTTAGGCGTTGCATGTAGATGTAGTTCAAATTTGAATTACTGTCATTAAATGGTTAGAAAATCACTTAAATATCTTTAAAAGGTCAAATGACCCCCGAAATTTTCCAAATTTCCACAAGACAGTTGTATTAGTGCACCTTAAACGTAGAAAACAATCTGAATGCCGTAAGAGGAAGCTATCTCCCGTTCGTCATCAAACATGCATTGTTCCCTCTCGGAACCATGAACCTTCTAGTGAGTTGCTCCGGTTTGTGAGGGGTGTGTGTCCAAACTTTTGTCAAACATGCCAATTTTTTACCACATCATCTTGGTGGCATGACATTAAATCAAGCAAGGCTTCATGTATTTCCGATGATTTTTAATTTTTTCGTATTAAAATGCCATGGCACTCCATGCATGTGTGCCCATGCCTTGAGACCAATATGTTTGAAAATTCCTTCTAATTTACTGCACATGGAATTAACTCGCACACAAATACACAAAAATATGATTTTTCAAACTGTTATGGTTAGGGTTGCATGTAGATGTAGTTCAAATTTGAATTACGGTCATTAGATGGTTATAAAATCACTTAAATGTCTTTAAAAGGTCAAATGACCCATGAAATTTTCCAAATTTTCACAAGACAGTTGTATTAGTGCACGTTAAACATAGAAAAAAAATTTAAGACCGTAAGAGGAAGCTATCTCCCGTTCGTCATCAAACATGCATTGTTCCCTCTCGGAACCACGAACCTTCTAGTGAGTAGCTCCAGTTTATGAGGGGTGTGTGTCCGAACTTTCGTCAAACATGCCAATTTTTTTACCACATCATCTTGGTGGCATGACATTTAATCAAGCAAGGTTTCATGTTTTTCTGATCATTTTTTAATTTTTGGGAATTAAAGTGCCATGGCACTCCATGCATGTGTGCCCATGCCTTGAGACCAATATGTTTAAAAATTCCTTCTAATTTACTGCACATGGAATTAACTCGCACACAAGTACACAAAAATATGATTTTTCAAACCGTTATGGTTAGGTGTTGCATGTAGATGTAGTTCAAATTTGAATTATGGTCATTAAATGGCTAGAAAATCAATTAAATGTCTTTAAAAGGTCAAATGATGCCTGAAATCTTCAAAAATTTCACATGACAGTTGTATTAGTGCATGTTAGGCATAGAAAAATTTTTGAAGGCCATAAGAGGAAGCTATCTCTGGTTCGTCATGAAACATGCATTGTTCCCTCTCGGAACCATGAACCTTCTAGTGAGTTGCTCCGGTTTGTGAGGGGTGTGTGTCCAAACTTTCGTCAAACAGGCCAATTTTTTACCACATCATCTTGGTGGCATGATATTAAATCAACCAGGGTTTAATGTTTTTTGATCATTTTTTAATTTTTTGGAATTAAAATGCCATGTCACTCCATGCATACGTATGCATGTGTCCATGTCGTGAGACCAATATGTTTAAAAATTCCTTCTAATTTACTACACATGGAATTAACTTGCACGCAAGTACACAGATAATATTTTTCAAACCGTTTAGGTTAGGCGTTGCATGTAGATGTACTTAAAATGTTAATTACGGTCATTAAATGGCCGGAAAATCACTTAAATGTCTAACATTACAGTTGTAGTAGTGCACGTTAGATGTAGAAAAACAATTGAAGGCCGTAAGAGGAAGCTACCTCCCGTTCATCATCAAACATGCATTGTTTTGTCTCGGAAACACGGGCCTTCTAGTAAGTTGCTCCAGTTTGTGAGGGGTGTGTGTCCAAACTTTCGTCAGGCATGCCAATTTTTTTACCACATCATCTTGGTGGCATGAAATTACATCAACCAAGGTTTCATGTGTTTTTGATATTTTTTTTTGGAATTAAAATGCCATGTCACTCCATGCATACATATGTCTGTGCCCATGTCGTAACACAAATATGTTTGAAAATTCCTTCTAATTTACTGCACATGGAATTAACTCGCACATACACAAATATGATTTGTCAACCCGTTATGGTTAGGCGTTGCATGTAGATGTAGTTCAAATTTGAATTAAATGGCTAGAAACCACTTAAATGTCTTTAAAAGGTCAAATGACCCCTAGAATTTTCCAAAATGTCACATTACAGTTGTAGTAGTGCACTTTAAACATAGAAAAATATTGAAGGCCGTAAAAGGAAGCTATCTCCCGTTAGTCATCAAACATGCATTGTTCCCTCTTGGAACCACGAGACTTCCAATGCGTTGCTCCGGTTTGTGAGGTGTGTGTGTGTCCACACTTTCGTCAAACATGCCAAATTTTTTTACCACATCATCTTGGTGGCATGAAATTACATCAACCAAGGTTTCATGTGTTTCTAAATTTTTTATTTTTTTTGGAATTAAAATGCCATGTCACTCCATGCTTAATTGTGTCATAGCGTTGAGACCAATATGTTTGAACATTCCTTCCAATTTACTGCACATGGAATTAAATCGCACACAAGTACACAAAACATGAGTTTTCAAACCGTTATGGTTAGTTGTTGCATGTACATGTAGTTCAAATTTCAATTACGGTCATTAAATGGCTAGAAAATCACTTAATTGTCTTAAAAAGTCAAATGACCCCTGAAATTTTCCAAAATTTGACATGACCGTTTATTAGTACTACAAAATTTCTTGTACATTTAAAACACCATCACACATAGTTGTTTTCTAGGAATCATTTGCGATGAAAATATCTGGGTCTATTTAAGTCTCCCTCCTTAAGCTTCGCCGGCCCGTCTGCTCTAGTGCCGGCAACCCCCAAATCCACGAATCCCGACCCCCATTCCTGTACCCCCTTCTTGCAAAGATGATGCCGTGGAAACGCTTCGTGAAGGCCCGTACGATGGCCGCGTCCCCCCAAGCGCCGCCTGCACCGAGAGTGCCGCCGCCTACGCCGGGAGTGCCGCCGCATCCGCATTGCACGCATCCGCTTCTACCAAGAGGGCGCCTGCGGCAGCCGACATGGCAGATGCAGCAACTGCTGTGACGGTGGCTGCAAACGCCGAGAGCGCTCGAGCTGCCGTCCATGCCGCTGATGTCGCCCTAGCCTGGGTCGAGGCCATCCACGCCAAGATCGATGATGCACACGCCAAGATATTCTAGGCCACCTTGGACTCTAGCATGCAACCCATGTCTGAAAAGGCGGCGGTGGCCTTGGAGCACCTGCTTCCTCATGAGGTCACCGAGCGGGAGATGGAGATGCCGGAGGCGGCGGAGATCGAGGAGCGCTGGGAGTAGGAGTTGCGCATGGCCGAGGTCGAGGTAGAGAAGAGTCTATCCGTCGAGGAATCGGCGGTGGAGTACCAACGCGAGCTCTGGCGCTGCCACTACTACGAGTACTACAACCTTGAGGGTGGCACCGAGGACGAGGACGAGAAAGAGGATGAGGACGCGGTGGACTTCAGCAGGCGGGACGCGGAGTCCACCAACAACGGTATGTCGCCAGGACAAGTCATCGACGTCTCATCTCACACCGGCGATGCATAGGCCGGCGCGGCGGATTTGTTTAAATTATGTGTACTTAGGCTTTGTTTTTAATGTTGGTCTTTTGCTAGAGCAATGTTTAGGTCAACTGGCTCTGTTTAATTACTAAAATTGCTCGATTCAGTAAGTGTGGTCTGTCTGCTGTACGCTCTTTTGTGTGCCAAAATTAGCAAGCGATGTTAAATTATGCAATGACGTACCCGGGGAAATTTCCACCAAAATTTAAATTATCAAACACATCGCATGCGCGTAAAGCAGAAGAATCATTTTCGATGCACACAATCGTTCAAAGTGAATGGTCCGGCGGCGCCGCGCGCAAAGTTTCCCTCCACATTTCCAAAATTATGTCCTACCGCCAAAATATCTACCTCACCCCCCTTCCCCACCCCCTTTTCTCCCCGACCACAAGTCACATTTCCCCTGTTTCGTCCTTCCTTCCTTCCTTTCTAAGCTATAGTCGCTTCCTCGCTCTCGCCATCTCACATCCTACCGCCGGGGTCGCCATGGTCTTCTTCAAAGACCTCTCCAGCGGTTCCTCCTCTGGCAACTACTCCTTCACCACCTGGGTATGCCTATCTTCTCTCTCTCGGGCTATGACTTGGAATGAAGGATATCTACCCGGCGGTCGATTTGAGTCATTTCTTCCTGTTGTAGCTCCCTAAGACCATCAGTGGCAATGAATGGAGGGGGGTGGTTGCGGATCTATCTACTTGTTGTCACCATTAATCTCCATGCGTGAAGCTAGTTGCGTTTTCTTCTGTTGATAGTGGGAGGAAGTTTCTAGAATGTGCATTAGACCCTCTTTCGTTGTTACAAATCATTTGTTAGATTTCATTCAGACGCTGTCATGGTCCCAACCCATTCATAACACACCTTCAACCAAACGCATCCTAAGACAGTGTCATAGTTTGTACCTGGTATCTTAAATTGTCGTCATCTAATCAGTGGTGCCATTAGAAAATTATTTGGCACCGCTTCAGCAGTTTGTGCAGCCAACTTTGGTCCACACATTCGAGCAGCCAAGCAGTAAAATACTAAATCTTTATGGCATGAAGGAACTAGGCATCAGAGCAACTACGTGCTCTGGAGTCCGGTCCCTGATTTTTTTTCTGGTGCATCGACTCGCCAGTGCAGGGCACCAGTGTGAGATGTAGCAACAGTTGTCTTTACCCCAGTTTTGGCATACATAGTGGACGGCCTTAGTGCTATCAGTTCTATGTTACTAAATTTTTTCATGTACACACCTGTTAGTATCAATTTGCTGTCATCCAAACACTGTCGCTATGTTGTTGCAGTTATATTTACCTTCCTCATAAAATGTTGAATTTGCTATTTATTGTACATGAGTAAGAATTTGTAGCATCTCTGTAGTTAATTATAGCTTCTGATGTTCCAGAATTTGGTTATTGTCTCAGTACCAATTATTTATTTGCACATTGATCTTTTTGAGAAGATATGTCATAATTAACATGTTTCTTCAGTTCTTCAAAATAAGCATTGGTGATCTATGTTGCTATAAACCCATTTCCCCTATAATTGTTACTGATCTAGTTTTAAATATTATAGGATGAATGGAAGTGTTCTTACTTGGAGTGGGTTGATCAAGAGTGGCCACAGTCTTTGAAGATGTGCCTAGCGAAGCTCTGGAGCATGTATGAGGAAGAGAAAGTGTTGTCAACGCTGAAGCATATTTCAAGATGCGGAACAAAAGTTGAAGGTGGAGAATGAGCTCAGATTTTTTAAATAATACTTTGCTAAGATGGTGTTGGCGAAGGAGGAGGCACTTTCCCAGTTGGCCCGTGCAAAATGGGTTCTTACTAAACTAAAAGCAGAGGTGGATAAGACGAGCCTGGATGATCTCGATTAGGGAAATGAATATATTGTTCTTATGAAGTTGAACTAGCTATATGTTGTACTGTGTTGTTTTCATGTAGCTACCGTACTGTGATGTTATAATATATTTATGTGCCTGATTGAAATTGGCAAACAGCTGTTCGATATGAAATGTGAATTTGCGTAATACTGGAATTATTAATTGTAAACTAATAAACCTGCTAAATGTGTCATGGACCTTTGCAAACGGTTCTAGCAGTAAAAGCGCTTGCAATGGATAGCCCAATGACACACAGTTTTCTTCATCAAATCATGTGTGATATAGTTGATAAAAGCAAACAGTTAACCATGGCAAACCGTGTGTGATAGTTACACCTTTCACACACGAGCCTGCACATAAAACTGTGTGGGATGTACGTCTGAACAGAAACGTGTTCCCTGGTTTGACTGTGTGGGATGTACATAAGAACAGAAACGTATTCCTTGGATTGACTGTGTGTGATATACATACAAATGGAAATGTTTTTCTAGGATTCACCGTGTGGGATGTACATACCTACGGAAATGATTTTCTCGGATTACCATGTGGGATGTACAAACCTTCGGAAATGATTAGGTTTCGAAGCCTCGCCCGATCGCACACGGCCCCAGCCTGGGTCCCAGGAGGGCCTATCCCCGACGATTTCTGGGTCGTGTGGGAAGGACACCCTATCACACACACTCACTTGGCGATGGTTCCAAATGCTAAAAGGGGTTAAAACCGTTTGTTTAGGACAGACGCGCACAAGTGTTGGTTATTGACCGGACATAAGTTTCGGTCATGTCTATGTAGTTCTCGAACCCATAGGGTCCGCACACCTAACGTTCGATGATGATATGTATTATGAGTTGTGTGATTTGATGTACTGAAGATAGTTCGGAGTCCCAGATGTGATCACGGACATGACGAGGAGTCTCAAAATAGTCGATACATAAAGATTGATATGTTGGAAGGCTATGTTTGGACACCGGAAAGGTTTCAGATAAGTTCGAGCATTTTCCAGAGTACTGGGGGGGTTACCGGAACCCTCCGGGGAGTTAATGGGCCTTAATGGGCCATGGTGGGAGAGAGGAGGAGTCGGCCAAGTGGGACGCGCGTGCCCCCCAAGCCCAATCCTAATTGGGAGGGGGGCGGCCCCCCATTCCTTCTCTCCCTCTCCCTCTTCCTTCTTCTCCTACTCCAACTAGGGAAGGGGGGAAACCTACTCTTACTAGGAGTAGGAATCCGAGGAGGCCGGCCCTCCCCTCCTCCACTCCTTAATATACGGGGGAGGGGGCACCCCATAGACACACAAGTTGATCTCTTAGCCGTGTGCGGTGCCCACCTCCACAGATTTCCACCTCGGTCATATTGTCGTAGTGCTTGGGCGAAGCCCTGAGTCGGTAACTTCATCATCATCGTCAACACGCCGTCGTGCTGATGAAACTCTCCCTCGGCCTCAGCTGGATCTAGAGTTCGAGGGACATCACCGAGCTAAACGTGTGCAAATCGTGGAGGTGTCGTGCGTTCGGTACTTGATCGGTTGGATCGTGAAGACGTTCGACTACATCAACCAAGTTACTTAACACTTCTGCTTTCGGTCTACAAGGGTATGTAGACACACTCTTCCCTCTCGTTGCTATGCATCCCTAGATAGATCTTGCGTGATCGTAGGAAATTTTTTGAAATACTGCGTTCCCCAACAGTGGTATCAAAGCCAGGTCTATGAGTAGATGTTATATGCACGAGTAGAACACAAAGGAGTTGTGGGCGTGGGTATATACATGTTTCTTGCCGTCACTAGTTGTTTCTTGATTCGATGGTATTGTTGGATGAATCGGCCCGGCCGACATTACATGACCGTGTTCATGAGGCTGGTTCTACCGACGTGCTTTGCACACAGGTGGCTGGCGGGTGTCAGTTTCTCCAACTTTTGTTGAATCAGATTCAATGAACAGGGTTCTGTCTGAAGATCAAAAACCAATCACTATACCGCATTGTGGTTTTTAATGCGTAGGTAAGAATGGTTCGTCCTAAGCCCGTAGCAGCCACGTAAAACTTGCAACAACAAAGTAGAGGACGTCTACCTTGTTTTTGCAGGGCATGTTGTGATGTGATATGGTCAAGACGTGATTATATGAATTGTTCTATGAGATGATCATGTTTTGTAACACATTTATCGGCAACTGGCAGGAGCCATATGGTTGTCGCTTTATTGGATGAAATGCAATCGCCATGTAGTTGCTTTACTTTATCACTAAGTGGTAGCGATAGTCGTAGAAGCAATAATTGACGAGACGACAACGATGTTGTGATGGAGATCAAGGTTTCAAGCCAGTGATGATAGTGATCATGACGGTGCTTTGGAGATGGAGATCAAAGGCACAAGATGATGATGGCCATATCATATCACTTATAATGATTGCATGTGATGTTTATCCTTTATGCATCTTATTTTGCTTAGTATGGCGGTAGCATTATAAGATGATCTCTCACTAAATTTCAATGTACAAGTGTTCTCCCTGAGTATGCACCATTGCTACAAATCGTCGTGCCGAGACACCATGTGATGATAGGGTGCGATAAGGTCTATGTTCACATAAAACCGGTGCAAGCCATTTTTTCACAAGCAGAATACTTGGGTTAAACTTGACGAGCCTAGCATATGCAGATATGGCCTCGGAACACTAATACCAAAAGGTCGAGCGTGAATCATATAGTAGAGATGATCAACATAGTGATGTTCACCATTGAAAACTACTCCATCTCACGTGATGATCAGACATGGTTTAGTTGATATGGATCACGTGATCACTTAGATGATTAGAGGGATGTCTATCTAAGTGGGAGTTCTTAAGTAATATGATTAATTGAACTTTAATTTATCTTGAACTTAGTACCTGATAGTATTTTTGCATGTCTATGTTGTTGTACATAAATGGCCCGTGCTGTTGTTCCGTTCAATTTTAATGCGTTCCTAGAGAAATCTAAGTTGAAAGATGATGGTAGAAACTACACGGACTGGGTCCGTAAGTTGAGGATTATCCTAATTGCTGCACAAAGGAATTACTTCCTGGAAGCACCGCTAGGTGCCAAACCTGCTGCAGGAGCAAATCCAGATGTTATGAACACCTGGCAGAGCAAAGCTGATGACTATTCGATAGTTCAGTGTGCCATGCTTTACGGCTTAGAACCAGGACTTCAACGATGTTTTGAACGTCATGGAGCATATGAGATGTTCCAGGAGATGAAGTTAATATTTCAAGCAAATGCCCCAATTGAGAGATATGAAGTCTCCAATAAGTTCTATAGCTGCAAAATGGAGGAGAATAGTTCTATCAGTGAACACATACTCAGAATGTCTAGGTACCACAATCACTTGACTCAGCTGGGAGTTAATCTTCCAGCTGATAGTGTCATTGACAGAGTTCTTCAATCACTGCCACCAAGCTACAAAGTTTCAAGATGAACTATAATATGCAAGGGATGGATAAGACAATTCCCGAGCTCTTCGTGATGCTAAAGGCTGCGGAGGTAGAAATCAATATGGAGCATCAAGTGTTGAGGGTCAACAAGACCACCAGTTTCAAGAAGAAGGGCAAAGGGAAGAAGGGGCACTTCAAGAAGAACGGCACGCAAGTTGCTGCTCAAGTGAACAAGACCAAGTCTGGACCTAAGCCTGAGACTGAGTGCTTCTAGTGCAAAGGGACTGGTCACTAGAAGTAGAACTTCCCCAAGTATTTGGTGGATAAGAAGGATGGCAAAGTGAAAGGTATATTTGATATACATGTTATTGATGTGTACCTTACTAATGCTCACAGTAGTGCCTGGGTATTTGATATTGGTTCTGTTGCTAATATTTGCAACTCAAAACTAGGGCTACGGATTAAGCGAAGATTGGCTAAGGACGAGGTGACAATGCCCGTGGGAAATGGTTCCAAAGTCGATGTGATCACCGTCGGCACGCTACCTTTACATCTACCTTCGAGATTAGTTTTAGACCTGAATAATTGTTATTTGGTGCCAGCGTTAAGCATGAACATTATATCTGGATCTTGTTTGCTGCGAGACGGTTGTTCATTTAAATCAGAGAATAATGGTTGTTCTATTTATATGAGTAATATCTTTTATGGTCATGCACCCTTGATGAGTGGTCTATTTTTACTAAATCTTGATAGTAGTGATACACATATTCATAGTATTGAAGCCAAAAGATATAAGTTTAATAATGATAGTGCAACTTATTTGTGGCACTGCAGTCTAGGTCATATTGGTTTAAAGCGCATGAAGAAACTCCATGTTGATGGGCTTTTGGAATCACTTGATGCTTGCGAACCATGCTTCATGGGCAAGATATCTAAGACTCCGTTCTCTGGGACAATGGAACGAGCAACAGACTTATTGGAAATAATACATACTGATGTATGCGGTCTGATGAGTGTTGATGCTCGTGGCGGGTATCATTATTTTCTGACCTTCACAGATGATTTGAGCAGATATGGGCATATATACTTGATGAAACATCAGTCTGAAACATTTTGTAAAAGTTCAAAGAATTTCAGAGTGAAGTGGAAAATCATCATAACTAAAAAATTAAGTTTCTATGATCTGGTCATGGAGGTGAATATTTGAGTTATGAGTTTGGCCTTCTTTTGACACAATGTGGAATAGTTTCACAACTCACGCCACCTGGAACACCGCAGCATAATGGTGTGTCCGAACGTTGTAACCGCACTTTATTAGATATGGTGCGATCTATGATGTGTCTTACTAATTTACCGCTATCATTTTGGGGTTATGCTTTAGAGACGGCTGCCTTCATGTTAAATAGGGCACCATCAAAATCCGTTGAGATGACACCATATGAACTATGGTTTGGCAAGAAACCCAAGTTGTCGTTTCTTAAAGTTTGGGGCTGCGATTCTTATGTGAAAAAGCTTCAACCTGATAAGCTCGAACCCAAATCGGAGAAATGTGTCTTCATGGGATACCCAAAGGAGACTGTTGGGTACACCTTCTATCATAGATCCGAAGGCAAGATATTCGTTGCTAAGAATGGATCCTTTCTAGAGAAGGAATTTCTCTCGAAATAAGTGAGTGGGAGGAAAGTAGAACTTGATGAGGTAACTATACCTGCTCCCTTATTGGAAAGTAGTTCATCACAGAAATCAGTTCCAGTGATTCCTACACCAATTACTGAGGAAGCTAATGATGATGATCATGAAACTTCTGATCAAGTTACTACCGAAGCTCGTAGGAAAATCAGAATAAGATCCACACCATAGTGGTATGGTAATCCTGTTCTGGAGGTCATGTTACTTGACCATGACAAACCTATGAACTATGAGAAAGCGATGATGAGCCCAGATTCCGCAAAATGGCTTGAGGCCATGAAATCTGAGATGGGGTCCATGTATGAGACCAAAGTGTGGACTTTTGTTGACTTGCCAAATGATCGGCAAGCCATAGAGAATAAATGGATCTTCAAGAAGAAGACTGAGCTGATGGTAATGTTACTTTCTACAAAGCTCGACTTGTTGCAAAAGGTTTTCGACAAGTTCAAGGAGTTGACTACGATGAGACCTTCTCACCCGTAGCGATGCTTAAGTCCGTCCGAATCATGTTAGCAATTGCTGCCTTGTATGATTATGAAATTTGGCAAATGGATGTCAAAATTGCATTCCTTAATGGATATCTTAAAGAAGAGTTGTATATGATGCAACCAGACGGTTTTGTCGATCCAAAAGGTGCCAACAAAGTGTGTAAGCTCCAGCGATCCATTTATGGACTGGTGCAAGCATCTTGGAGTTGGAATATACTCTTTGATAGTGTGATCAAAGCATATGGTTTTATACAGACTTTTGGAGAAGCCTGTATTTACAAGAAAGTGAGTGGGGGCTCTATAGCATTTCTGATATTATATGTGGATGACATATTGTTGATTGTAAATGATACTGAATTTCTGAATAGCATAAAAGGATACTTGAATAAGATTTTTTCAATGAAAGACCTCGGTGAAGCTGCTTATATATTGGGCATCAAGATCTATAGAGATAGACCAATACGCTTAATTGGACTTTCGGAAAGAACATACCTTGATAAAGTTTTGAAGAAGTTCAAAATGGATCAAGCAAAGAAAGGGTTCTTGCATGTATTACAAGGTGTGAAGTTGAGTCAGACTCAATGCCCAACCACTTCAGAAGATAGAGTGAAAATGAAAGTCATTCCCTATGCTTCAGCCATAGGTTCTATCATGTATGCAATGATGTGTACCAAACTTGACGTGTGCCTTGCTATTAGTTTAGCAGGGAGGTACCAAAGTAATCCAGGAGTGGGTCACTGGACAGCAGTCAAGAATATCCTGAAATACCTGAAAAGGACTAAGGATATGTTTCTCATTTATGGAGGTGGCAAAGAGCTTGTCTTAAACGGTTACGTCGATGCGAGCTTTGACACTGATCTGGATGACTCTAAGTCACAAACCGGATACGTACTTTTATTGAATGGTGGAGTTGTCAGTTGGTGCAGTTCTAAGCAAAGCATCGTGGCGGGATCTACGTGTGAAGCGGAATAGATAGCTGCTTCAGAAGCAGCAAATGAAGGAGTCTGGATGAAGGAGTTCATATCCGATCTAGGTGTCATACCTAGTGCATCTGGTCCAGTGAAAATCTTTTGTGACAATACTAGCGCAATTTCCTTGGCAAAGGAATCCAGATTTCAGAAGAGAACCAAGCACATCAAGAGATGCTTCAATTCCATCCACTCTCAAGTCAAGGAGGGAGACATAGAGATTTGCAAGATACATACGGATCTAAATGTTGCAGACCCGTTGACCAAGCCTCTCTCACGAGCAAAACATGATCAGCACCAAGACTCCATGGGTGTTAGAATCATTACAATGTAATCTAGATTATTGACTCTAGTGCAAGTGGGAGACCGAGTGAAATATGCCCTCGAGGCAACAATAAAGTTGTTATTTATATTTCCTTATATCATGATAAATGTTTATTATTCATGCTAGAATTGTATTAACCGGAAACATAGTACATGTGTGAATACATAGACAAACAGAGTGTCACTACTATGCCTCTACTTGACTAGCTTGTTAATCAAAGATGGTTAAGTTTCCTAGCCGTAGACATGAGTTGTCATTTCATGAATGGGATCACATCATTAGAGAATGGTGTGATTGACTTGACCCATTCGTTAGCTTAGCACTATGATCGTTTAGTTTATTGCTATTGCTTTCTCCATAACTCATACATGTTCCTATGACTATGAGATTATGCAACTCCCGAATACCGGAGGAACATTTAGTGTGCTATCAAACGACACAACGTAACTGGGTGATTATAAAGATGCTCTACAGGTGTCTCCGATGCTCTTTATTGAGTCGGCATAGATCGAGATTATGATTTGTCACTCCGATTGTCGGAGAGGTATATCTAGGCCCTCTCGGTAATGCACATCACTATCAGCCTTGCAAGCAATGTGACTGATGAGTTAGTTGTGGGATGTTGCATTGCGGAACGAGTGAAGAGACTTGCCGATAACGAGATTAAACTAGGTATGATGATACCGACGATCGAATCTCGGGCAAGTAACATACCGATGACAAAGGGAACAAACGTATGTTATTATGCGGTTTGACCGATAAAGATCTTCGTAGAATATGTAGGAACCAATATGAGCATGCAGGTTCCGCTATTGGTTATTGACCAGAGATAAGTCTCGGTCATGTCTACATAGTTCTCGAACCCGTAGGGTCCACATGATTAACGTTCAATGATGATATGTATTATGAGATATGTGATTTGATGTATCAAAGATAGTTTGGAGTCCCGGATGTGATCACGGACATGACGAGGAGTCTCAAAGTGGTCAAGACATGAAGATTGATATATTGGAAGGCTATGTTTGGACACCGGAAAGGTTTCATATAAGTTCGGGCATTTTCCGGAGTACTAGGGGGTTACCGGAACCCCCCGGGGAGTTAATGGGCCTTAATGGGCCATTGTGGGAGAGAGGAGGAGTCCGCCAAGTGGGAGGCGCACGCCCCCAAGCCCAATCCAAATTGGGAGGGAGGGCGACCCCCCATTCCTTCTCTCCCTCTCTCTCTTCCTTCTTCTCCTACTCCGACTAGGGAAGGGGGGAAACCTACTCCTACTAGGAGTAGGAATCCCCCTTAGGGCGTGCCATAGGAGGCTGGCCCTCCCCTCCTCCACCCCTTTATATACGAGGGAGGGGGAACCCCATAGACACACAAGTTGATCTCTTAGCCATGTGCGGTGCTCCCCTCCACAGATTTCCACCTCGGTCATATTGTCGTAGTGCTTAGGCGAAGCGCTGCGTTGGTAACTTCATCATCACCGTCAACACGCCGTCGTGCTGACGAAACTCTCCATCGTCCTCAGCTTGATCTAGACTTCGAGGGACACCACTGAGATGAACGTGTGTAGATCACGGAGGTGCCATGCATTCGGTACTTGATCGGTTGGATCGTGAAGACGTTCGACTACATCAACCACGTTACTTAATGCTTCCTCTTTCGGTCTACGAGGGTCTATAGACACACTCTACCCTCTCATTGCTATGCATCCCTAGATAGATCTTGCATGATCATAGGAATTTTTTTGAAATACTGCGTTTCCCAACACTCCTTCCCTGTTGCCGGCACCAACCGCAACAGCATCACCATCATCGACTCAGCAGATGAACCTAAGGAGTACACGGGTCCACAAGAGAGGTCGCACACTTTTGTTTCTTCTTATGTTATGCATTTCTTAATATTAAATACTACAATATTTTCATGTTCACCTCTTAGACACCAAGTCAGGTCCAAATTTATGTTCAAACTTGAGTTCTAAATTAGTTGTGGGGCACATATCGAGGCAGCAATGAATAGTATCTCTATCTAATATCTGGTTCTCCTAGGGTATGCCTATGTTGTTCATCTTGGGTGGGAAACAAATAGTAAAGCAATCATCATCTGTTTTTTATTCAATTAAAGCAATCATTAGCCTGCTATCATTATTTTTGGATCCATCCACTTGTTGTTACCATTACGCTAGATTTTTGCATGCACTCCTTACATAATCTCATTATATTTTTTTGTATGTATGTCAGATATTGTACACAGTCATGCTGAACAAGTAGAGAAAAATAGAAGAGTTTTGTACGGCAATACAATGTCATGCATACATCGCTCCATGGTGGGTTCCATGGAAAACCCTCCGCCCCCTCCAAATTGGAATCCAAAGGAAGATTTCTGTTCTGAGGTGGATTTAGACGCAGCTAACCACTCCTATTTACCCCCAAGGTGTTTGCTCTAACTTGGCATGATGATATTAGTCATATCATGCATATGTTGCCTTACAGTGCCTACTTTCGACATCATATATGCCATCTGCTTAGTTTAGACATGTTGTATAATTCCACCTGTTTAGTTTGAATATCATATATGGGAATTATGCAGTCACATGTCTTTTAGCCAGCCATAATATATGTGAAATGTGCAAGGCCATCCTGTTTAACCAGGAATCATATATTTGAATGATATCTTGCCCATTGTTTTCTTCATTACATTTCCATTTGTCGACAATGTTTGTACATTAAAATACTCTTCGTGTGAATCAGCCATTTCAGTGGGTGATGGAAAAATCTGGAGTGAAAACAAGGCCTTCAGAGCAGACAGTGCTAACTGTCGAAGAAGATCTCTTGTTGGGTCTCGATAGCTCCTCAAAGATGGATTCCAAGACAGATGACCAGTCCTATTTCCCCACCAAGATGTATGCTCTAAGTTGGCACGGTTATACTAGTCATATCATGCATATGGTGTCTTGCATTGCATAGTTTAGACATCATATACACAATATTCAACACCATGTTCTTAGTTCAGACATCATATATGTGAATGCCCTCTTCTTAGCATATAAATCAAATATGTGAATTAAATCATACGATCCTGATTACTTAGATAACATGTACGTGAATTATGTCATGCGATCCTATTTAGTTAGTCATCATATCATTGAATTATGTTATGCTATGCTATCCAGTTTAGATAGACATCATATATGTGATATTATGTCGTGCTATCCGTTTTAGGTAAACAATATACATGTCAACTATTTCATGCCCTCTTTTTTCCATACTATCTATTGCATTTGTCTCTCATACAATGTATGTACATTCAACTATGTTTCCTATTTATCAGCCATTTGAATAGGAGCGGGTGATGGCAGTATCTAGCGGAGTAAAAACCCGGTCTTCAAATAAAACTGTGCTACCTCTTGGTGGAGATAGCACCCCGGTTGTACATGCACGAGAACCAGCCCTACCACACATAACCTAGACTCTCGCAGATTTTACCCCTACTACGATGGACAGAGAACTAGCTTCACCCAATCTAACCCCAACCCCAGCAGATAGTAACCTAGCTCATGTTGACACATCACCATCTCCACCAGAGAGCTCCCAAACAAGAGCAGTTAGTACACATATTCCTGTGGAGGAAGCACAACCAGCCATTCATAGTTTAGCATCTATCACATTTGATGTTGTTAAATCCTATGTGCATATCTTCTAATCATGGAAATATTATACTGAAGATGAAGGAAAATGCCAGTTGCAGGTGTTTGTCCAGGAGTTATGTGTAAGTAATGTTATTCATGGCAATTACTTTGCTTTGTCCCATACATTCTACCTCCATGATGGTTCTAATACAACAAATTTTCCCATTTTTCTCTATAGAGAAGGACCGATTTGGAAACTCAGGATGAGGTAACTTGTGCTAATACCTCTGCTATCTTCAAGAATTCTTGGTGGCAGTATCGGAATTATTTGAAGAAAATGTACTTCACTAGCAAAGAAACTCATCAAATTCCCTTGCGTTCTCCTGACACACATTTACTGGACGATGACTGGAAATGTCTTGTTCTATACTGGTCCGGAACCAAGAATGTGGTAATGTCTATGAACTCATTTTATTTTAAGTACTATATGCTTGCGTCTTACTGTACTCTGTTCATGTAGAACAAGTGCTTAAACATGAAGAACAAATGTTCTCATTTAAGATTCCATTGCTATCGTGCATACTGCTTTGCTCTTGTATCACTGTATTTACTCATACAAACTTATTTTTAAATTGAATGGTCCAATGGAAACTGCAATGGCACAACAGGTATGTTTATGCATGTTTCTTTAACAGGTTTGCTCCTATAAATAGCTCTGTTGATTTCAAATTCAATTGTGTATACAGTTGACTTTTCATATCATGCACATTCCTAGCATCACAACAGACCCATAGTACCCATCTGAAATCTTGTTGTGCAGTGTAGTTTCACACGCTTTGTATTCTTTCAGTGCTGCTTTGTCTTGAACTGATATGATTTGAACTGTGTCTCTATTTTGATTTGGGAAGACAATGCAATGACCATAGGACATAGATATATGTTTGTCTGATGCTTTTATAATGTACTACATGGCAATAGAAGACTCGCTAGTTTAATCTTGTCCACCTTACTAATGAACTGGTTCACCAAAATGAGTTTCATATACTAGTACATGCTAAACCGGTTATGTGTCTGCTTGTTTCTTCTTTTAGAATGCTGATAAGATATTGGGCAAGGGTGCCTTCTTAAGCAATGGTAAAGGAAGTAATGCAGATAAGGTTCAGAACCGAGAGACATCCTTGTTGGTCTCCAACAAAGCTGATAAAACAGCTAAGGAAATCTATCTTGAAGACAGTGAGACAACCCCAAAGTCCTGTCTTGGTTTACTGTTCGAGTTACTGGCCACTACTGCTTGCACAAGCTATTCAAACTCACTGTCTGAATCAGTTCGGTTTCTTGAGTCTCAACTACAAGCTAAAAGACATCGATCAGCTGTGCTGCGATAAGAAGCAGAAGGACTGCGGATGTCCCTGGAGTATTCAGATGCGTACTTTCTGGTGCAACAACAAGCGTTGGAGGATTTTGGCGCCAAACAGAACAAAGCTAATAAGCTTTCTAAGCTTATTGCTAGCATGGTGGATACCTAGGATAACGTTTCTTGAGTTCTTCTGAAGTTGTTTCAGTTATGGACTTGTTTTGCTGCCGCCTTTATTTGCACTGGTGGCCAATGTTGATGGCTAGTGTATGTAATATGCTGCTTTGTTCCCTATATTTACACTGGTGGCAAACTTTGATGCCTAGTGGATGTAATATGTGTAATAGTTGTAATAGGCTAGCGTTAGTTGCTTGCTTATTTATTTCCTTATTGTCTTGTTTAGTTGTTTGCTTGTAGTCATTGCTGTTATTTTTCCGCATTTTTCTAGTGGCCACAATAACCTATTTTTGGTAACTAGGACACAATAATCATCATGGCAACACACAAACTATTGTAACCATGGGCCTCCTGTGGGCCATAGGATCCATGGACATTCTATGGGTCATATGATCCATGGGCCTTCTACGGGCTGTATGATCTATGGGCCCTCTACGGGCCGTATGATCCATGGGCCTTCTACGGGCCGTATGATCCATGGGCCTTCTACGGGCTGTATAATCATTTCACCAAACATGGGTCGTACTATTCGTGGACCATAACGGGCCATTAATAGGCCATATTTGATAATGCTATGAAAACAGCTCAACGGGTTAACGCGCCACAAATGGGCCGAATGTAACCACGGGCTGAATTTGGCCCACAAACGGAACAGGCCAGTAACGGGACATAACTAACCGAATTCTAGAAATGAGCCCAAGAATAAATGGGCCCTTAGCAGGCCAAAAGTTAACACGGGCTGGAAACGGCCAACCGAATAATGGGCCGTTAATGGATATAAAGCCATACACTATTCATTATGGGCCAATTTCATCTTGGGCCTTTAATGGGCCAAGAGTTACAAAGGACCTCATATGGGCTGAAAGACATCATGGGCCATACATGGGCCGGAAGTTACAATGGGCTGGAATCATATTGGACAGCCCAGATGAAGCTACTGGGCCTAATTCCGATAGGCCATACCGGGTCGGGAGTTAGCGGGACGTAAATGGGCTATATACGAACATGTCATTAACAGGCTTTCCGTGGACCGGCCCGTTACCTTTTGACCAAGTCAAACGGGTCGGCCTTTTCACCGAAATGGGCCTCTGTTGGGTCGTGCCACATGTCAATGTATCATAGGCGCCTCCTATCCAATGAGTGGATGACATCTGCCCAACGGTGAGCTAACACGTGTTTCCTCTGGCCAATGAGAATGTTACACCTGGAAAATCCTCATTGGTCCGGGCTGTTAACAGGTTATCAGATCCAAAACTGGACCCGATAGCTTAACGGTGACCTGTTACGGTGGATGACACGCGTCGGTTACCCTTGACGAAAACACTTCCATGACGCGCCATTTATGGTCATGGAAGTGCACACTTCCATGATGATAATTTTGGTAATTTCATGGAACACTTCTATGACAGCACAGGTATGACTATCTTGATTATGTCATAAAATCTTCACGGATGTAAATGCATGACACAAAATGTGACCTGCTGTGAGAAACATGTATCATCACGGAAGTGTATTTTTTTTGTAGTGTAAGTCAGTACCAAACGAAACTCATGATCAACTGTTTCCCTTATATCCTTTATAATACGTCAAGATGTGCTATTACAGATAATGCCATGAATATCAAGGCTATTTTACATGCTGAGAGTTTACACAAGGGAAAGTTTTACACAGGGTTGTGTGAAAAAAAGGTAGTGTCTTTAAAAGGTCCTAATGATGCTCTGCTGCACATCTGCGCCATTTCTCCTTGGTGAGAAATTCCTTGAGAGGAGAAGTTGATGGTCGTCTATAAGAAATGAAGCTTGGAGAGGAGCCCCAATACAACCATAAAGTAGGTAGGTTTTAATCAACCTATAGTGAAAGAAAAAGAAAGAAGAAAGGGAGAAAGAAGGTTAAGGTCCAAATATGGTCAAGCCGTACTATAGACCTTTTTCCGCAGCATGCCCCCAGCGCTGCCCAAGGTATTTTAAGTGCATAATTATGCACACGCGGTATGTATACAATGGCCTAATGGGGCGACCGTCGGAGGCTGAACTGCTATTCAAGCTCCGGATCCGCTGAGCTGTTGTGCTGTAATGCGGATCAGACTCGCTTGGCAGTGTCAGTGGTCTTAATGACCGATGAGTTGTTCGGCTTAATAAGGCCGTTATGTACCTCGGCTGCAAGGGCTGCGGTGTGCTCGTCAGTGCGGAGGGAGCGCTCCATATTTCCATTGACTGTGATGACGCCACGCGGTCTGGGAATTTTGAGCTTTAAATAAGCATAATGTGGGACTGCGTTAAAGCGGGCGAAAGCAGTTCGCCCAAGAAGCGTGTGATAGCCACTGCGGAAAGGGACAATGTCAAAGATCAACTCGTTGCTTCAGAAATTGTCCGGAGAACCGAAGACTACTTCCAATGTTAGGGAGCCGGTACAGCGGGCCTCCACGCCGGGTATAACTCCTTTAAAGGTAGTATTGCTAGGCTTGATTCTTGGTGGGTCTATACCCATCTTACACAAAGTGTCTTGATAGATCAGGTTCAAACTGCTGCCACCGTCCATAAGGACTCCAGTGAGATGGTATCCATCAATGATGGGATCGAGTACCAGGGCCACCAAACCTCCATGACGGATACTAGTAGGGTGGTCCCTTCGATCGAAGGTGATCAGACAAGGTGACCATGGGTTGAATTTTGGGGCGACAGGTTCTACGGCGTAGACGTCCCTTAGTGCGCGCTTGCGCTCCCTCTTTGGGATGTGCGTGACATATATCATGTTCACTGTTTTCACCTTGTGGGAAAACTTCTTCTGTCCCCCTATATTCAGAGGGCGGGACTCATCATCGTCCTCGCTTTGAGGTCCTTTCCCCTTGTGTTCGGTATTTAATTTACCGGTCTGTTTAAAAACCCAGCAGTTTTTGTTGGGGTGGTTGGCAGGCTAGTCAGGGGTGCCATGAATCTGGCAAGCCTATCTAGTATTTTGTCCAAGTTGGATGGGCCCTCTCTATTTCCTCTGAATGCCTTCTTCCGCTGACCGGATTTGGAGCCACTGAATCCGTCATTTACCGTCGTATCCTGATACGCCTCCAACGTATCTATAATTTTTGATTGCTCCATGCAATATTATCTACTGTTTTGGGCAATATTGGGCTTTATTATCCACTTTTATATTATTTTTGGGACTAACCTATTAACCAGAGGCCCAGCCCAGATTTGCTGTTTTATGCCTATTTCAGTGTTTTGAGGAAAAGGAATATCAGACGGAGTCGAAACGGAACGAAATCAACTGGAGAAGTTATTTTTGGAAGGAAACACACCTGATGGACTTGAACCTCACGTCAAAAGATACGGGAGCTGCCCACGAGGGTGGGGGCGCGGGAAGTATGGAGCTAGGGAAGTATGGATGTTGCAGCATTCTTTACAGACTATCCTGTTTAGGCAGATTGTTGTTATGTTTGCATTGTTTGCATATGTTTTCTTCTTTAATTATTCTATTTGAGGATAGAACTATTAAATATGGAGAGGCATTTAGTATTCAATGTTGAATAAATTTTTTAGGGATTTGCTACAGTAGAGTATGATAAGGTTTTGGCAATGGTTTATACTAACTTATTTCACGAGCCCTTGTTGAGTTTTGTGTGGATGAAGCTTTTGAGATTTAGGGAGACCGTGATATGAGAGGAATTAAGGAGACACAAAAGCTCAAGCTTGGGGATGCCCAAGGCACCCCAAGATAATATTTCAAGAAGTCTCAAGCGTCTAAGCTTGGGGATGCCCCAGTTGGAATCCCACCTTTCTTCTTCAACAACTATCGGTTAGTTTCGGTTGATCCTAAGTTTTTGCTTCTTCACATGATGTTTGCTATTCTTAGATGTCATTTTATTTTGCTTTGCTTGCTGTTTGAATAGAGTACCAAGATCTTAAATTATTAAATGTTAGAGAGTCTTCACATAGTTGCATAATTATTCGACTACTCATTGATCTTCACTTATATCTTTCGGAGTAGTTTGTCATTTGCTCTAGTGCTTCACTTATACCTTTTAGAGCATGGTGGTAGTTTTATTTTGAAGAAATAGATGAACTCTCATGCTTCACTTATATTATTTTGAGAGTCTTAAATA
>NC_041390.1:377815281-377821243 GCF_002162155.2 Triticum dicoccoides | reverse complement strand
CCCAGATTTGCTGTTTTATGCCTATTTTAGTGTTTTGAAGAAAAGGAATATCAGACGGAGTCGAAACGGAGCGAAATCAACTAGAGAAGTTAGTTTTGGAAGGAAATACACCTGATGGACTTGAACCTCACGTCAGAAGATATGGGAGCTGCCCACGAGGGTGGGGGGCGCGCCCCCCTTCCTCGTGGGGCCCCCGTGGCTCCCCTGACGTGCTTCTTCTGCCTATATAACTCCATATACCCTAAAACTTCCAGAACGGAGATTAGATCGGGAGTTCCGCCGCCAGAAGCCTCCGTAGCCACCAAAAGTCAATCGGGACCCTGTTCCGGCACCCTGCCGGAGGGGGAACCCTCACCGGTGGCCATCTTCATCATCCCGGTGCTCTCCATGACGAGGAGGGAGTAGTTCTCCCTCGGACTGAGGGTATGTACCAGTAGCTATGTGTTTGATCTCTCTCTCTCTCTCGTGTTCTTGATTTGGCACGATCTTGATGTATCGCGAGCTTTGCTATTACAGTTGGATCTTATGTTTCTCCTCCCCCTCTACTCTCTTGTATTGAATTGAGTTTCCCCTTTGGAGTAATCTTATCGGATTGAGTCTTTAAAGATTTGAGAACACTTGATGTATGTCTTACCGTGGATATCTGTGGTGTCAATGGGATACCGCGTGCCACTTGATGTATGTTTAGGTGATCAACTTGCGGGTTCATGAACCTATGCATAGGGGTTGGCACAAGTTTTTGTCGTGATTCTCCGGTAGATCTTTGGGGCACTCTTTGAGGTCCTTTGTATTGGTTGAATAGATGAATCTGAGATTGTGTGATGCATAACGTATAATCATACCCACGGATACTTGAGGTGACATTGGAGTATCTAGGTGACATTAGGGTTTTGGTTGATTTGTGTCTTAAGGTGTTATTCTAGTACGAACTCTAGGGCTGTTTGTGACACTCATAGGAATAGCCCAACGTATTGATTGGAAAGAATAACTTTGAGGTGGTTTCGTACCCTACCATAATCTCTTCGTTCGTTCTCCGCTATTAGTGACTTTGGAGTGACTCTTTGTTGCATGTTGAGGGATAGTTATGTGATCCAATTATGTTAGTATTGTTGAGAGGACTTACACTAGTGAAAGTATGAACCCTAGGCCTTATTTCCTATCATTGCAATACCGTTTACGCTCACTTTTATCACTTGCTACCTTGCTGTTTTTATTATTTTAGATTACAAATACCTTTATCTACTATCCATATACCAGTTGTTTCACCATCTCTTCGCCGAACTAGTGCACCTATACAATTTACCATTGTATTGGGTGTGTTGGGGACACAAGAGACTCTTTGTTATTTGGTTGTAGGGTTGCTTGAGAGAGACCAACTTCATCCTACGCCTCCTACGGATTGATAAACCTTAGGTCATCCACTTGAGGGAAATTTGCTACTGTCCTACAAACCTGTGCACTTGCAGGCCCAACAACGTCTACAAGAAGAAGGTTTTGTAGTAGACATCATATCCTCAGCTTCTTCGTTGTTGTTCCGATGTTTGTTTTTTTATGTCGTGGCCTTCCATTCCCAACCCTGGCTTCGAAGGTGACGGGGTCACTAGTGTTGTTGCTTCTACGAGCTAACCAGCTATCTTCACCTACGCATAAGCGGGTGATGAGTGCAGTAAGAGCTGCCATAGTTTTTGGCTTTTCCTGACCGAGGTGTCGGGTGAGGCATTCATCACGAACGCTTTGTTTAAAGGCTGCTAAGGCTTCAGCATCCGGACAGTCGACGATTTGCTTATTTTTCATTAAGAACTGAGTGTAGAGTTTGCGAGCTGACTCTCCGAGTTGTTGGACTATGTGACTAATGTCATGAGCGTCCAGTGGCGGGAGATACGTGCCTTGGAAGTTGTCTTGAAAAGCATTCTCCAAGTCCTCCCAGTTGTCAATGGAGTTCTTTGGGAGGCTATTCAACAAGTGTCATTTTGGTCCTTTTAGCTTTAGGGGAAGGTATTTGATGGTTTGGAGATCATCACTGCGAGCCATGTGAATGTGGAGAAGAAAATCTTCAATCCATATGGCGGGATCTGTCGTTCCATCGTACGCCTCGATGTTTACGGGTTTGAACCCTTTCAAAAATTGGTGTTGTAAAGCACAAGGGATGTGCGGCGCCTCTATATCGGGCAACATTGCGATAGAGTTTGGATGACATCCGTGTTCGGTTCTCGGCTCGAACTTGGTTATGCTTGTCGCGCCAGGCTTGATGGCAATCGTCTAGTGTTGGAGCACGTCCCCTTGATCCGTAGATTGACCTGGTCTGGCCGGCTCTATTGACCAGGTCTTGACGTAAGTCGTACATGTATCCTGGAGCCGCTGCCTCTATCCCGAGGTGGTGCGAGCTAGTGTTCGGCATAATTAGCCATTTTGTCCCATCCACGTGGTGGTCGGTCCGGCTCGTCAGCATAATTGTATCTTGACGGTATTGGCTCAACGGCCTCGTCATCGAATTGTGGTGGTAGCCTTCGCTTTGGGTAGCTCTTTGTTGGGCGCTCGAGGCCATATTCTTTGGCCGCCAGGACCTTAGTCCATCTGTCGTTGAGCATATCCTGTTCGGCTTGAAGCTATTGTTGTTTCTTATTCAGGATCCTTGTAGTGGCGATGAACTGTCGCTTGAAGCATTCTTGTTCGAGGGGTTCCTCTGGCATGATGAAATCTTCGTTGCTGAGGCTGACATCCTCTTCGGAGACAGGTAAATAATTACTATCTTTCGAATCCTCGTGATCGGCGTGTTCGGGGCTGTATTGTCCATCCTCCCTTTCATCATGCTCGAATGCAGGTTTGACTAGTTGGTCGGCGTCTTCGGCATTCTCTAGAGTGTCATTGTCCCCGGTGCCGGTATTGCTTTCTTTCTCCTGATGCGATCGTGAGTGGCGCCGCTGACGTTGGCGCTTTGGTTGTGTTTCGATGGGCTTGTCCTCAATCGGGTCTTGAGTGCCATCATCGTCCTTCTTTTCGGGCGTATCCACCATAAACATGTCGTATGTAGAAGTGGTCGTCCAACGCCCGGTGATAGGTGGGTTTTGGCCTGGTTCGTCTCCAGCATCATCGTCCATACCATCGATGTCTTCGGAGGCGTAGTCTAGCATGTCCGTTAGGTCCTTGACAGTGGCTACTAAGTGGGTGGTGGGAGGGATGCAAATATCCCCGCTCTCAGCCCCTAGTTCAGGCTGGGCATAGTTCGTAAGTGACACTTCCGTCATGGAGAGAGATCACATTAAGTCCAGAGCCTCATTTAGGAGAGAAAGCTGAATGGGTGGCTAAGGACCTGTGGAGCTGAGTCCGGTAATTTGACTGAGCTTGGTAGACGCAGACCTCGAGAGTTTGGAGTTGACATCGAGAGATGAGTCCGGCTTCCCTATGATAGGGAGGACCCTGTTGGACTTCGGCCCAGCTGATAGCGCGGTCACCTCTAGGTCTCCGGCGAGATTTTTTCTCTCCTCTTCACACGGAGTGGCCCCCTCTGGATCAAAGGCCAGTGCAGGTACGAGGGTTGATCCTTGAGCGGAATCCGGTGGTGGATCCGACAGGCTTCCTTCATTGTAAATCCCACGATGCGTCTATAGCTCCCACGTGTCGAAGCAGGACTTAGAGGCATACCCGCATTGTAAGCAATTCGCTAGTGAGGTAATCTTCACAACAACCCATGTAATGAATAAGGGAAAAGATACATAGCTGGCTTACACTCGCCACATCACACAAATAGCATAAATATCATTACATTCACCCAGATACACTCAAGGTCCGACTACGGAACCAAAATAAAGAACAACCCCAAAAGCGACAAAGTCCCCGATCACCCCAACTGGGCACCACTACTGATCGTCTGGAAAAGAAACGTAGTATCGTCCTGAGTCCTCATCGAACTCCCACTTGAGCTCAGTCGAATCTCCTGGAGCGGTATCATCGGTCCCTGCATCTGGTTTTCGAAGGAATCTGTGAGTCACGGGGACTCAGCAATCTCACACCCTCGCGATCAAGACTATTTAAGATTATAGGAGGGGTAAAAGTATGATGTGGAGCTGCAGCAAGCGACTAGCATATATGGGGGCTAACATATGCAAAATAGAGCGAGAAGAGAAGGCAAAGGCACTGTCGGTGAACTATGATCAAGAAGTGATCCTGGAACAACCTACGATCAAGTATAACATAAGACCGTGTTCTCTTCCTGGACTCCGTCGAAAAGAGACCATCACGGCCACACACTCTGTTGATTCATTTTTTTAATTAAGTTTAGTTTAAGGTTTTCTACAACCGGACATTAACAAATTCCCATCTGCCCATAACCACGGGCACGTCTTTCAAAAGTTCAAATCCCTGCAGGGGTGTCCCAACATAGCCCATCACAAGCTCTCACGGTCAACGAAGGATATTCCTTCTCCCAAGACAAATCGATCAGACTCGGAATCCCGGTTACAAGACATCTCGACAATGGTAAAACTAAACCAACAAAGCCACCCGAATGTGCCGACAAATCCCGATAGGAGTTGCACATATCTCATTCTCAGGGCACACTTAGATGAGCCAGACATCGGGTAGGCCAGCCCAGAGTTGCCCCTGGTAGCCCCGGACATCGCTCGGGTTGGACCAACACTTAGAGAAGCACTGGCCCGGGGGGGTTAAAATAAAGATGACCCTTGAGTCCATGAAACCCAAGGGAAAAAGGCTAGGTGGCAAATGGTAAAACCAAGGTTGGGCATTGCTGGAAGAGTTTTATTCAAGGCGAACTGTCAAGGGGTTCCCATTATAACCCAACCGTGTAAGGAACACAAAATCAAGGAACATAACACCGGTATGACGGAAACTAGGGCGGCAAGAGTGGAACAAAACACCAGGCATAAGGCTGAGCCTTCCACCCTTTACCAAGTGTATAGATGCATTAAAGTAGACAAGATATAATAATGATTTCCCAACAATAAACATGTTCCAACAAGGAACGATCTCCAAACTTCACCTGCAACTAGCAACGCTATAAGAGGGGCTGAGAAAAGCGGTAACATAGCCAAACAACGGTTTGCTATAACAAGGTGGGTTAGAGGTTTGACATGGCAATATGGGAGGCACGATAAGCAAGTGGTAGGTATCATAGCATAGGCATAACAAAAGAGCGAGCATCTAGCAAGCAAAGATAGAAGTGATTTCGAGGGTATGGTCATCTTGCCTGCAAAGTTCTCCGAGTTAACGTTTGCTTGATCCTCGTAAACGTACTCAACGGGCTCCTCAATCACGTACTCGTCTCCCGGCTCTACCCAAGTAATAACAACAAGCAAAAGGGAGACACAATCAACCACGTGCAATGCACAAACAACATGATGGAAAACATGTCATGATATGCGGGATGCAGTATGCGATGCATATGCATGATATGGAAAGGAAAGATTGAACCTGGCCTCAACTTGGAAAACCAAGAGTGCCACTGGAAAGAGGAGTTGCTTTCGGTCGAAATCGATATAAAGATCACCGGAATCGGATGCACGGTTTGGAAATGACAAGCAAAACAAATATGGCACCGATCTGCGATTATCAGCACGAGGCCTCCTAAATGCATCAAGAACAACATGCTACTGCACTCTAACATAACAACAAAATACATGGAGGGGATCCACTCAAGATGCTTGACAAAAGATGAACACTGAGCTACAGCTAATTCACTCAATAGCAGGTTCAAACAAGCATGGCAAAAGTGCAAAAGATTACTGGTTACAGACTTAGTGAAAATAACAACATGTTAGGAATTTAACATCAGGAAGCAATGTTTAGAGCAAGATAACTACATGCTACAGGAACATATCATGGCAAAGCAAAGCATGGCATGAAGCTACGCAAAGCATACAACAAAAGTCCCTTACTGACCATAAGCCAAAAGGGATCATAAAACACAATGGCAACCATGTGAACATAGCAATTAACGTTAACAGAT